>NC_056735.1:1556075463-1556100463 GCF_019279795.1 Protopterus annectens
ATAACCAATTATGCAACTACTGTACAACATCTGCTGAAACCTTAACATACCTGGACACAGACACACTAACATGGCCCTATGTGAAATAGTTGGTAATACAATTGAACAGCTGCTGATGTAACAGGGTTTGTATGAATTAATCCAGTTTCAGAGGGCTGAAAGGTTCGTACCGAGTACTGATTATTAGCACAGTATGATACACATTAACACCAAACTAAATATGTCTGGTAAGCCCACTATAAACCCCCTAACATTATATGCATAGCTATGCAGCCTTGAGCTGGTCAAACAACCTGGCCAGACTGACACATATGCAGAAGTATTAGGTACAGACAAACCCTGCACAAGTAGCAATGTTCAGAAATATAACAGCAGTACTCACATTTAGACCAACTCCTCTAGGCATTACACACAATATATTACTGTTCATCTCCATACAGCTGTTGCAATAGATTCCAAACAAAACTTCCACGCTGTCTTCCTCACAAGTAAGGCAAAGGGACAATGCCCAAGTGGAGTACTCAGTTATACTCCACTGTAGCCATGGTATTGGCTAAGGCAGTAGCAGCACAGCTGATGTGCATGTAATTAGCTACTTAGGAACACCAATTGGCCATCGGGATAGCACATGTTACTGATCTGTAACTATAAAAGGTTGCCTTGTCACACATTCAAACCATCTGTATTTACCTGTAGGACAGTACAAAACACCGAAAGTATTACACTAGTCAATAATACCTCCGATTACTAAGACGGTATGTATAACATGTAGTATGTCTGTGTATGTAGTATCTGTACTGTAAGAATTACAGTGTAATCAATGCATATAGTGGAAATAGCTATCTTGTAGCGATGTATTGTTGAGCAGTAGTAATGCTTGTAGTATTCTATGTGTGTACTGCTGTAGGTCACACGGCACTCCACATACACCACAAGGGATGATATGGGCTTGGAACCCACCAATTCGCTTCCAGCCACTGTCAGTGTCAGGATTGGTCCAACAAGTATGTGCTATAACAGGGGATAGTATATGTCGATATATTGTAACAGTCAACATATGTATGGGTGTATAAGTAAGATGAACATGTTAAAGGTGGGCTTACCGTGCAAATATGGTGTGCATTGTGGGATATTGTGCCAATAACTGTGTAATGTACAGTATTCTAGGCAGATCTGTATTCTATTCTACATAGCAGTTCTGTTATGTTATGCAAACAGTAGTTATATCTATTGGCAATTACAATACTCAATGACAGGATACATAGCATTAGTATTCATCTGACAGGTTAGCAGCATGATAGCAAAGATAATTGGAAGAGCCAGGTAACTATCCATGCACATAACACATGTAATATCCACCTCTCTACTATCATTTGCAAGCAATAACAGCTGTGCATGTGTACATGTTATGCAAATGTGTAGTGACCCTTGTTACAGGGCTGGGCCAAATGGCTATGTGCACACCTACATAGAGTGGATATTGAGAGTACAGACACACTGGTTGAACTACCAGGTTTGTGTAGCCCAACCTCTCATTGCCAACCTAACAGCCGCCTGCACATACTGTATGTAAGGTAGTGCACAGCACTGGTAATGAAACAGGTTGCATATCATCTTTAACTCCAGTGTAACATCTGCAGTAGGAGTGTAAGATGTAGGAGACAGCTGCCCATGTGTAATAGCTGCATCATAGGTGATGGCTCACACTATCTGATTATATCCTGATCATGTTGATAGTGGCATCAGAGCCTATTGATACATGACTCTGTTTGGGAGTGGGTGTCTGTGCCCAACAGAGCTCATGGTCCTGGTGGATATGTGAGTATATACCCAGAGAAGGAAACAGACCTGTAGACACTTGCATCATCTGTAATCAACTAACAGGATGTGATGTGCTCCTCAGAGGAGGATTGCTGCTAAAGGTAGCTACAATGTTTCCATAATAGCCAGTGTTGTCACATCCATAACACAAATATTTACATGTGAGCATCACTGTCTAAAACATCTTCATAGGCAATACGTAAACTAAATACAGTACTTGGTACTTGTAGTACTGACTGCTCATACAGGCATGTCCACTAGTCAGCTACTGGTGTTTCCTAATGTCAGCTTTGTGTATGTGGCCATCCTGGGGAATGTAATCTCTATGCCATGTACACTGCCAGACCCACCTAACACCATGCCCCACACATTGTCTGGGATGCAGCTACAGGGGTAAGCTGGAAGGCAGCCCAGTCTACAGCCATGACTGGACTGGACAGTCATGAGGTGTAGGTTAACACATGCAGCTCATCAACACAACCAACACATACCCTTACCAGAACACAGTAAGGACACCCACACACACTACCGGAAATCACACACATTCACAGACATGTCTAAGTATCTGGCCAAACAAGTGACCCCCAAGCAGGAAGAGACAGACACCGAAATACACAAACTGTATGACATAGTTTGCATAATTGTGCCACACCTCTGAACACATGACTGGAAACATGCCCAACAGTACTCATTTGTGAATGCAAACTCTAGCACTATGTTACACACAGACCTATACGAGGGCATACATACTGTCAGCTGCCTGTCTGCCATGATTAGCCACATACTCATACACTCAGACCACCTTTTGAACTATACACATGGCTCTGGCATATTCCATGTTGTTGTGCAGGACCTGTGATGCAGTAGCCTGGACTGCATGGAAACACATGTAGGAACTGTCAGGTCTTGTAGCCCATGCAGGTATGTCCCAAGGCCTGGGTAGCATTCTGCCATTGGCCAGAATGATACTGCAGTACAGGGACAAAAGGATTGTATTCCACAATTGTCTAGTGTAGTGGTGCATGTCGCAGGGTATCCAGTATCTGTCATCCTGGGATAACATGGTTGACAGACCATGATGCTTTGCCAGACAGGGCCTGCACCTGTCACCCCTGGGAATCTGGATACAGCCTAGGGCTCATGCTTCCCCTATAGTGCCTTCATCATGCACAGTTCAGGTGAGGGTCCACTGCTGTTACAGGGACAGCCAAGCAATAAACTGCGGGTCTCGCTACACAATGATACATGTCAGAAACACTATATGGACACACATATGTCAATCCCTAACATGGAGAACATATCTGTGCAGTGGCTGAGACATGTTTCAATGCTCTAGAGCACACCTGCATGACCATGTTATAACACATACCTCACCTTTTGCCCATTATCCTTTATTGGAACACATGGGCCACAGGTGTGTCCATATTCCTGAAGGATATGTACACCCCCACGCTAATTGCACTTGCATAACATCAGATGCATTATGCTGAGCAACTACCTTTGTGCCACAGTGGAATTCAAAATGCACCTTGAGACAGATCACCCACCAGGCACGGACTTCCCAACTGTCATAATGTGCTGTAATGAGGAAGATTAGGTCTGAGACAGAACCATAATATTGGCTACTCTCAACTATTCCATTATGAACTGGGAAGACTCCTCATGTACCAACACCTGCGCTCAATGCATGTTGGATTCCATCGACCCACTGACCTGGATCACAGTAGTCACACAAACAGGGCTAACAGTATGCTACACATAGTTAGTCTCCAATGCCAATGTTATGTTTCCTAAGAGCAGAGTGGTGAGTGCCATGGCACCCATGCAGATGGACAATGCATGTGCAAATGCTGAATCCTACACAAATGAACCTTAAGCAGTCACATATGTGCAGTGATTGTGCCATTGAAACAGAACCAGGAGTCAACCCAACACAAACAAGTAGGCAAACTGGTGGTACCATGCTTTAAACTGTACCACAGAAGGTAGTAACTGTTGCAAGAGTGAACACACATGAGTGTAGGTGATCCCTGGTCAGCCTCAGTAAGATGCAGATACACCATATAAAACCACGCAAAGCTACTGTGAAACCAATCAGCCACATATTATGAGGCCAAGCACAGAGCATTCTATAGCTGTGTCATTAATCGTAATGGCAATGACAAGACCTGCCGTGCTGCACAGCACTATGGCATGGGAAGTACTGCACCTACAGAAATAGCACCCATTCATCCAGATAGGGTCTCAGAGAACCTAAACCCACTCCCACCCCCCACCCCAACAGGTACACTTAGTAATATATCCATGTACACTACAGGGCCCCTGTACTAACGACTATGCAGGTACAAGCTGCACTCTCTAATGCCATACATACAGCTTTCATGGGACCTGTCAACATCCCAGGGTGTATCCTACACAAATGTAAGAACATTCAGCTATCCACATACACATCATGTTCAATCATAGCTCCATGTCAGGCTGTGTACACACCAAATGGTGCACAGCAACAGTTATCACACCCCGCAAAAAGGGAGACACCATTGATAATGGGACATAGTGCACAACTACCCTGCTGAGTCTGGTCTGTATGGCCATGAACCATGGTCAATGTAATTGATGTACTCGGTACAGATGTAGATGACAGTAGGGTTGATTCACACTGCATATCATGACCTTGCCAGGTCATAGGACACCATCACCCATACTGTGTTCCAGCTACACTCAGTAAACTAGGTGTATATTCCTATGTCACAGGAGTGGTTGGCAACTGGACTGCTGGCAGAACCCACACTACAGAAGGTGTCTGATGAATACACGCACATCAAACCAGTGCCAGCCACAGTAATACAGGGGTCATTCCTGGTACTCCCCTCTTTGTTATCTATACCACATAGACTAACACAGAAGGCATCAGCCTATTGATGTCTGCAAATGACTATGAACTAGGAGCAATAGTTGACTCATTGTGTTCAACATACAGAAGGACCTTAGTGTGTCAGATGTGTGGTGTGTGATGTATGGCCACAATCTGACAGCTAAGTATTGCATTGTCATCCCCTATGTTACAAACCCTGTACCCATTAACTACCACCTAGGCAGCGGTCAACATAATGGCAACTGTGTGTATGGGATGCAGCTGGACAGTACTTCCCTTTGATAGTTACGTCACCACAAAGACAGGTAGTCATATGTGGCACCCCTAATCATGACAGGGTGCCATCCAGGAATATAGAGATAACTGCTCAGCCATACTCAACACCCATGTGACCCATAATAGATCACATATTTCCTTTAAGGGTTATTGCCCATGTGTAGATGGCCTACACTGCCCTTCACAATCCCTAGCTGCACTATGTAGCATGCAGCCTACCCTGAATAAAGCCATGTCCAACCCAGAGGTGTTGGACATGCTACACTAACACATCCTGATCCCAAATAAACACATACATCATGGACATCCACCTTTCTAGTACAAGGATCACAACATGCCTGACAGATCCCTGTCCCATACACTTAACATACTCTTGCCATACTATGCATCCCTGTCCAGTGAAGCTGCACATCACCCTCTCTGTGACATGGTGTGATGACCGCATGCCAAATATATCAGTAACCATGTGTATCAGTTCTGTGGCACTGCTTGAACTGGCCACTGAAACTTACCTGTCTGTTGCCTACAGCTAGGTAACCTGTCTGCCTAGGCTCATAAATGGCCCAGGGCATATAGCCTACTAGATCACTATGACCATACATGCCATAGTTGATATCCAACCCTGCAAATACCATCAGGCTAGCTATTGTCCCATGTGTTACACATGTGCAACACAGGCAATACATGGCAGGATGCTACACAGCTGTACAGTGCCATGTAGATGTATATGGCAAAACACATACATGCTTGCAAGTCTGCAGGGTCACAGGTCATGTCCCTAACGGCTATGTATGACTATATATGTGGCATATACACAGCATTAAGGTTGATTGCATTAATGTGAACACATTCAGGCATGTGCTGATAGGTAAAGACACCACTACAGGCAAACAGACATGCCCACGTCAAGACAACATCCACATGGTGTATGAGCAATGTCATCACATGACACACACATATATGGTGATAACATCACATCACCAGTAGGTGTCAAATGTGTGTGACTTATACATGTCAGTGGTGTTAGTGTCATGTAGATCTACAAAGATGTATTTGTAATCTTAATAAATGTGATACACATGTATGTTCAGCTGTACTGCTGTACTTCTCTGTGAGTTACTGTGACCTGTCTCCATTGTTATGTCTTCCAGGTATGCCACGTAGCAGACTGCCACCATACAGCCACTTGGAGGATGAGGTCCTCATCCCATACCTCCTCGACAACTACACAACGCTCTTCAGCCATGTGCCACAGGATGCACAGCAGCAGGATGCCCTGTGGGAGGAACTCTGCAGGAGGGTAAATGATGTTGGTGGTCACAATCGCACCTATCAGCAGGTGCACTGACACTGCACTGACCTGATAAGATGGGCAAAACAGCATGCTAATGCAATTGCCAGGGAACAAGGTGCAACAGGTGGGGCCACTCACCCAGCCCCCACTCACACATACCGAGGAGCTACTGGCCAACCTGGGGACACCTGCAGACCTCCATCCACAAGCTTTAGCTGGTATTGTGGAGGTGGGTGTCTCTCAACCACTGAGCCTGGAGTTGCCTGGTAAGTCACTACTGCACATAAAACACAACCATATATCACATAGTTACATGTGTTACTGTACAATATGTAATGTAACATCATATGCAAGGCATGTATGCACACATGCCACATACTATAGTCTGCTACTCTATGTATGCACAGATGTGCATACTCCATAGTATAGTGTATTGTACTGGCTTATGTGCTAACATAGACATTGCACCCTGTAGCTACCACACAGGTGTGGATAATGATCTTACTGCTGTGACACTCCTGTTTAGGTACCTCTGGCATTTTGCAGTGACAGCAGCCTGTGTCAGGTGAGATTGTTATTATTTACCAGGCTTGATAATGCATGGAACATATTAATTGCATGCTATCTGCCATAACACATGTACACATAATGTATGGTGGTCCTGGTAATGGACACTGGTCAGACCTGCAATGCATCACACTGTTTACCTATGTGAAACAATTGAAGACTATATGAAACACCTACACTAAACCTTCCAAACTGTCATTGCCAGATGTGTGGACAACAGTGAATACAATGGTGGAGGTGTGTTCCACTGTAGGGACAGGTACTACATATCAGCATTACACATGTTGGGAATATGAACAGTACTGTACAGAGAGCATATGTGTGCACACACACTAAATGTGTTGGAGCTGGGCTATGCCCGGCCCACAGGATACACCCTTGTGGAGTATACCCTTGCTATGAATGTCACACAATGTCATGTGCTATCAGACATGTCCATGACATGTAGTGGGCTGACTGCAACACTGCTCAACTATCCTGCAAAACATGTCTCACATCCCATACATACCACCCTTTGTCTGCATAACCCTGTCCTCAGTGGAGCATATGACATCTATGGGTGTATGTCATATGGGATAACACTGACATGTGAAATAAGATGGCCATCACAACCATTGGACTGAACATGTGTACACATGGCCATGGAGGATGGCCAGAGACATGAAGCAAAACACACAGTAGAAGTGATGTACATGTGTGTACACCCTGTTGTACATTGGCTCGACACAATACAACTATGGCCTTTGTGTAATGGTGATATTGCAGATGTGAAACACTAAACATCATACAGGCCTGTGCACAGCTTGTGTAGGCATAACATGAAACCACCACATAACATGTCTTGAACATCTGGAGTGTGTCATGACATGGAAGCATTCACCTATACAGTATCCAAATACATACATGTGTTGCACAACATACACATACATCCACATCAAGCCACAGATACAGTACATTCACCTTGCTGGTGTCAGACATCACTGTCATGCCTGCTCCTCATGTGTGTGAGGTACACAGATGGCATGTGGGACATAGAGTACTTGTAAGTTAGCCATGTGTGGGCATAGTTGCCAGGTATCAGTAATATGGTTGCAGATGTGCAGGGGTGTCATCCGTATACCCTTCTGTGACCTGTGTCACACATTCCACATTAGGGTTTATTGTGTATACACCTTGGTGATGTGGGTCACATTCCACATTAGATATGTATTGTATGTGAACATAGTCATGGCTATGAACTGTGTCAGTAGCTCACACTGTATAGCAATTGTGAAGCCACATGATGCCCTGCAATGGCTATGCACATCAGCTCAATGTGCAGTATGTCCCTGCATATTTGTAGGGTGGACAGACAACATTGCATCAGCTGAAGGCCCATGTTAGTATAACATGTCCCTGCATTGGGACACCATTACCGTACTGTAGATTGGAAAGGACACCATTGTGTTACACATGTATGCATGTCATTCAACATGTCAGCAGAAGACATGTCATACTACATGTGATTGGCAAGGTCATACGCCACACAGCAGGCCGGTGTACTGTAAACCTGTGCTGGTCTGTGGCACCATTGCAAAGTAGGGACAGCCATGTCAAACATGTGTGTACAGCCACATGCACAATGTCTACACTCAGCTCAGGGGTAGGCAGAATAATGTTGAACAGACATGCACTGCTTTGGGGGAGATATGCAAGCTAGGGCTCAGGCAAACATAGTATGCAGTCAACATACCCTACTGCTCATGTCCTCACACATAGGGGCGGTGGCCAACACAAAGCATCAGTGGCAAATGTACAAAGGTCAGTGATAGTCTGTTAACATGTGACGTATGTTACACACACCATGGCAGTGCAGTGCAATGGTGCAAAGTGCATGCATTGTGTTGCAGGTATGGGGCATAGGCTACTAACACAAATGGTGCAATACAGGTATGTATGCTAACCACCACTATAATTATGTAAGGTGCATGCCATCTGCTATACCACATGCAGGCTGTTTTGTGCAACTCAGGGATGTATGATAACTTCCACTATAATTGCCTAAGCTGAAACTATAATTGTCTAAGCTGAATGCCATCTGCCATATCACCTGCATGTAGCGTGTGTGTCTGTGTGTGTCTGTGTGTGTCTGTGTGTCTCTGTCTGTCTCTGTCTCTTTCTGTCTGTGTGTCTCTGTCTGTGTGTCCCTGTGTGTCCGTGTGTGTGTGTGTGTGTGTGTGTGTGTGTGTGTGTGTGTGTGTGTGTGTGTCTGTTTGTGTGTGTCTGTCTGTGTGTCTCTGTCTGTGTGCCTATGTGTGTCTATGCTTGTGTGTCTCTGTCTGTGTGTCTGTGTGTGTCTGGTATAACTTGTAATGTACAGTTCTTATCTTCCCCTCACAAGTGTTGATGTAGGTGCATTGCCCTCCTGCGGTGCGCTTGATGTTAGTGTCCCCACAGACTCTAGCAGTGATGATGATAGTATAATTGAGGCATAGGAAGGGTTGTCAGGGGCTGAATCTGTGCCATTCCACCTGTCTCCCCCTCATCCTCGCACACAGTTCCCCTGCCTGCACATACCCCATCACCACCGGCAATAGAGGAAGGACAGTTGGCAGGTGGTAGCATGGAACAGGGAAGTGTGGTGACTATGGAAGGTGTGCCCTGACACCATGATCCTAGTCAACAGGCTGGTGATGTCCCACACAGGCATGTACCCAGCACTGCTCATAGGAGGACCACTGGCCAACATGCCCCTGTGAGACCAAGCACATCAGCTGGAGTTATCAGCCGCATGTTTTGGGCTATAATGGAGGCACAGGCATGTGCTGAATGGCACAACAGATATGGTCTGAGGCTTCAGACGGCTGCTGTCTGTTCATTAACTGACAACATCCAGGCACTTGCAAATGCTCACCATCATCTTGCAGATGTTTTGGATAGATGACTTAGTGACATGGTGGGAGTCCTTGACCATGGCATGTCAATCCTCAAGCATGGAATTTCTGTGCTGGAACATCTGGTGGGAGTGTGGCATCAGGCATGTGGACGTAGGCCAGCTACATCACCTGTTGAAGGTCTACATGAACATGTTACTGCACATGCCACCTCTCATAGTGGCGTTAGCAGCAGCAGTGCTGCTGGTGCTGCGCAGTCCAAACCAGGACACAGTAGGCCACATGCAAGTGGTCCTGGATGGTCCCAACAGGGACACAATTTCAGTGGACATGTGTCACCAGACAGTACCCAATCTGGACCTCTGCCTGGTAGTGCCTGTGCAACCCCTGGCAGTTTCAGGACACATGGCCATGGCTGGACACCATGAACTATGACACGTGCCTTGTACAGTCTGCAGCTGTCAGTATTACTCCTGTGTAGGCCAGCCACATGCCAGACCTGTGTGCATGCATACACACACACTGGAAACAAATGCAGGGCACCTCAACACACACACGCATAACATCCACACATGCCCAATGATATCACAGGCCATAACACACATGCATGATGTCATCCAATGGCACAGCCTAGGCCTCTGGCAAACATTATCACCCTGTTCATATGATGATGCCTGTGCCACATCCCTGTCATCCACACCATCGGTGCAGGGACATGTTCATATGGTCTGATGCACAGGGTGAACATACTAGGTAGACAATTGTAGATTAATATTGTTGAGTAGTGTTGACAGGCAGCAGACATACCATGTATTGCAGTTTTAGAATGCATTTTGTACATTTGACAGCATGTATCATGTGTAACAACACTAACAGCATGTTGATCTTGACGTTCTGCCTTCCTCTTTCAGGTGTAGTTACATGTGCTGGGGGATGTTGGTGTTTGCGGGAGTCCCATATGTACATGTTGACTACCTACAGGTCAGTATGACAATACCTGCATGCACTTTGTAGCTTCCACATCACAGTTATATTCTCCCATGTTTCAATTATGTTTACTGTTCTAATGATCCAAGAGCATGATAGCTGCGTAGTAAGCTACTGTGTTAAGAGCCATCACATCCATAGTGGGTGACATCACAGGTATAGTTACCTGGAGCGCGGATTGGGTAAAAGAGTGGTATGCTGGATGACAAGGGTAAAGGCCAGTGGAAATAGTGGCTTCTCATTGGGAAGCAGTTATACCTACTGCCATGACAGCATACAATCACAGACACACCCACACACTCAGGGATTCCAGACACAGAAACACACACTCTGACACGCACACACACACACACACACACACACACACACACACACACACACACACACACACACACACACACACACACACACACACACACACACAGTTGTCAGTGTGTTTGTATACACATACATCCACATCAAGCCACAGATACAGTACATGTACAGTACATTGAACATCACTGTAATACCGATCCTCATGTATGCGAGGTACACAGATGGCATGTGGGACATAGAAATACTTGTCGTTAGCCATGTGTGGGCATAGTTGCCAGGTAACAGTAACACACACACACACACACACACACACACACAGTTGTCAGTGTGTTGCTATACATACATCAAGCCACAGATACAGTACATTCTTGCCGACATGGGACATCACTGTAATGCCTGATCCTCATGTATGCAGGGTACAGATGGCATGTATGGGACATAAGTACTTAACACATAATAATGGGCTCGTTGCAGATATCAATATGGTTTGCAGGGTTGTCATCTGTATACCCTTCTGTGACCTGTGTCACACATTATACATGAGGGTTTATTATGTATACACCTTGGTGACGTGGGTCACATTCCACATTAGATACGTATTGTATGTGAACATAGTCATGGCTATGAACTGTGTCAGTAGCTCACGGTGTATAGCAATTGTGGAGCCACATGATGCCCTGCAATGGGTATGCACATCAGCTCAATGTGCAGTATGTCCCTGCATATTTGTAGGGTGGACAGACAACATTGCATCAGTTGAAGGCCCATGTTAGTATAACATGTCCATGCATTGGGACACTATTACCGTACTGTAGATTAGAAAGGACACCATTGTGTTACGCATGTATGCATATCATTCAACCTGTATGCAGAAGACATGTCATACTACATGTGATTGGCAAGGTCATACGCCACACAGCAGGCCGGTGTACTGCAAACCTGTGCTGGTCTGCAGCACCATTGCAAACTAGGGACAGCCATGTGTATACAGCCACATGCACAATGTCTACACTCAGCTCAGGGGTAGGCGGAATAATGTTGAACAGACATTTACTGCTTTGGCGGAGATATGCAAGCTAGGGCTCAGGCAAACATAGTATGCAGTCGACATACCCTACTGCTCATGTCCTCACACATAGGGGTGGTGGCCAACACAAAGCATCAGTAGCAGATGTACAAAAGTCAGCGATGGTCTGTTAACATGTGGCGTATGTTGCACACACCATGGCAGTGCAGTGCAATGGTGCAAAGTGCATGCATTGTGTTGCAGGTATGGGGCATAGGCCACTAACACAAATGGTGCAATACATGTATGTATGCTAACCACCACTATAATTATGTAAGGTGCATGCCGTCTTCTATACCACATGCATGCTGTTGTATGCAACGCAGGGATGAATGATAACTACCACTATAATTACCTAAGCTGAAACTATAATTGCCTAACCTGAATGCCATCCACCATATCACCTGCATGTAGTGTGTGTGTCTCTGTGTGTCTGTGTGTGTCTGTGTGTGTCTGTGTGTCTCTGTGTGTCTTTGTCTGTCTCTGTGTGTCTGTGTGTTTCTGGTATAACTTGTAATGTACAGTTCTTGTCTTCCCCTTACAGGTGTTGATGTAGGTGTGTTGCCCTCCTGTGGTCCACCTGATGTTAGTGTCCCCACAGACTCTAGCAGTGATGATGATATTATGATTGAGGCATAGGCAGGGTTGTCAGGGGTTGAATCTGTGCCATTGGTTGCCATTCCACCTGTCTACCTTTCATCTTCACACACAGTTCCCCTGCCTGCACATACCCCATCAGCACTGGCCATAGAGGAAGGACAGTTGGCGGGTGGTAGCATGGAAAAGGGAAGTGTGGTGACTATGGAAGGTGTGCCTGCACACCATGATCTCAGTCAACAGACTGGTGATGTCCCACACAGGCATGTGCCCAGCGCTGCTCGTAGGAGGACCACTGGCCAACATGCCCCTGAGAAATCATGCACATCAGCTGGAGTCACCAGATGAATGCTTCAGGCTGTAATGGAGGCACAAGCATGTGCTGAATGGCACAACAGAGACAGTCTGAGGCTTCAGAGTGCGGCTGTCCGTTCATTAACCAACAACATCCAGGCACTTGCAAATGCTCACCATCATCTTGCGGATGTTTTGGATAGACAATTTGGTGACATGGTGGGAGTCCTTGACTGCGGCATGTCAATCCTCAAGAGTGGAATGTCTGTGCTGGAACATCTGGTGGTAGTGAGGCATCGGGCACGTGGACGTAGGCCAGCTACATCACCTGTTGAAGGTCTACGTGAACATGCTACTGCACATGCCTGCTCCCATAGTGGCGGTAGCAGCAGAAGTCTGCTGGTGCTGTGCAGTCCACACCAGGACACAGCAGGCCACGTGCATGTGGTCCTGGATTGTCCCAACAGGGACATCATTCCAGTGGACATGTGTCATCAGACGGTACCCAGTCTGGACCTTTGCCTGGTAGTGCCCATGCAACTCCTGGCTGGCGCAGGTCACGTGGCCATGGCTGGACACAACTGTGACACCTGTCTTGTACAGTGTGCAGCTGTCAATATTACCCCTCTGTAGGCCAGCCACATGCCAGACCTGTGTGCATGCATACACACACACTGGAATCAAATGTAAGGCACCTCAACACACACATGCATAACATCCACACATGCCCAATGATATCACAGGCCTTAACACACATGCATGATGTCATCCAATGGCACAGCCTAGGCCTCTGGAAAACATTATCACCCTGTGCATATGATGATGCCTGTGCCGCATCCCTGTCATCCACACCATCGGTGCAGGGACATGTTCATATGGTCTGATGCACAGGGTGGACATACTAGGTAGACAAATGTAGATTAATATTGTTGAGTAATTTTGACAGGCAGCAGACATACCATGTATTGCAGTTTTAGAATGCATTTTGTACGTTTGACAGCATGTATCATGTGTAACAATCTTAACAGCATGGTGATCTTGAAGTTCTGCCTTCCTCTTTCAGGTGTAGTTGCATGTGCTGGGGGATGTTGGTGTTTGCGGGAGTCCCATATGTACATGTTGACTACCCACAGGTCAGTATGACAATACCTGCATGCACTTTGTAGCTTCCACATCACAGTTATATTCTCCATGTTTCAATTATGTTTACTGTTCTAAAGTTCCAAGAGCATGATTGCTGTGTAGTAAGTTACTGTGTTCAGAGCCATCACATCCGTAGTGGGTGACATCACAGGTATAGTTACCTGGAGCGCGGAGTGGGTAAACGAGTGGTATGCTGGATGACAAGGGTAAAGGCCAGTGGAAATAGTGGCTTCTCATTGGGAAGCAGTAATACTCACTGCCATGACAGCATACAAACACAGACACACCCACACACTTAGGAATTCCAGACACAGTAACACACATTCTGACACACACACACACACACACACACACACACACACACACACACACACACACACACACACACACACACACACAGTTGCCAGTGTTCGGATCAGAACCCCTGCCTATGTGCATATCATCATTATAGTACTACGCAATTACAAGATGCACCACAGAGATTACACATGTACAGGTAGTTGGAATGGCATAAGATTGAGGATATCGACAGGGATACTACAGTGCAGTGAGTGTATGTGGGGAGTGGGGTCCATCAGTAGGCTATGTAACAACAGGTCACACCCCAGGGTGTACATGTTAACAGGTGGTTAGTATGCCCATCTACAATTGATGATATCAACAGGGATACAGGGATGCTAGACTAATTTGAGTTGATGGGGGTAGGGGGCATTAACATTTCACTATGGTAAAATACAGCCTCACTCCAGGAACCGGACAGCCATATACACGGACAGCCATACACACACACACACACACACACACACACACACACACACACACACACACACACACACACACACACACACACACACACACCGGCATTCACAAAGATATACACCTATGTCACACACATACAGACACTTTACATGTGTGAGGTTTAACCACCTGCCTATGCCTTTCTTTCTACACTTCACTCTTTACTGGTGTCAACAACAGTGTTCAGGAGAGTGATGACATGTGGGATGTATTCCCAACCATACGTGACATATATTGACACACACCCACACGTGCCAGTACTGTGAATCAAACACTTGCCTATCTCATGATAGGTACTACAGCAGTACAGCACTATCACATCTGGTACAATGCTTACTGACTCTCTCCTTTGAAAAATGTGTAGATATATGCATAATATATGCACAGGGGAGGTATTACTGTTACAGGTGTCATGGGGTTTGCCTTTGGTGTCACACTTACAGCATGCAACATTGTCTGTCTTCCACTTCAGTTAACAAAACCTGACCTTAGCAGGTACACAGGTTATTGTAGGACTGGTTGTACCTCACCATTGAGCTGTCCTCGGTAATCATTCATCTGCAAAGAAGCCCCACCACTTAGTAGTCATGTCCAAACATCTGTCCATACCTCATGTATGGCTTACTGTAGTTAGAGCATATCACCATATACAGTTGGCAAAGTTGAGGCTGTATTGCAACAGCATGATGTACTAAGATAACAGTCACCTTCAGACATCAGACACTGCACACACATGGAATCTACACAAACAGCAATACATGTACACATATGTGGTGTACATCAGTACGTGTACTAGCAGGTCAAGTGGATAAATTCCACACCTTCTCCACGCCATGTGTGAAACATAGCCGAGCATTACACCATAATGGATATTGTATTCAGGTACTGAGTAGCCAAGTGTACATATATTTCAACAGCAATATCAGCATGACACACACAGCATTATTCCATGTCATGCTCCTACAAACTGTTACTTGACAGTGCCATGGTGAAGCCAGGGCACTGTCATGGTCAACAATGAGCACATCATATTTGCCACACACACCTTATGTGTACCGGAAGAGTGCCAGCAATGTGCTCTGTTAGAGCTAGGCAGTGCACTCATTCAAGCATGTGCGAGGTCTGTGGCTTGTAAACATCTCACCCCAGCATGTACTGGCTATGGTGATACTAAGGCTACTGGCCAGACAGTACACAGCATGCATGGCTTGCAATTGTTGACATGAGGTATATGTAGGAGGTGTGGCCACACATGGCTGTACATGTCATGAACATATCACCTGTGACTACTCAGGAACATACAGTGCAGAGCTGGATTTCCCTAAGTCTGTCAATACAGGCCTTGTGTATGTCCTATGGTCCTGTTATTTGGGTATGTTTGCAGGCATTGCATTAGGCGGACATGTCTATAGACATACATGCCACATGGGGTGTTGTATGATATGATTGGTGTCATGGTTGACCAGTAGAGAGGGGATATTACCTCTGTCAACATAGGTATCGAACCTTATGTACTTTTAGCATGCTATCTGCCATGTGCATGTGTGTAATGACTGTAGCCACCTGTATGTAGAAAGGTAAATGAAAGCTATGGTAATGTAATATATGTTGTATGAGTTTGGGATATACATATCCAGGGCAGGTACGGTTAGGTCATATCCAACCATGAGGGTGTTGTTTACTGGTGTACAGCAACAGTCAACCGTGTTAATGCTGACAACATCCGAGGGATCCTGGTATGTGTACGACTGAGCAGGTTACAAACAGTGGTATTATTGCATTGCATAACATGTTCGGCAGCTGTGTCTGTACATGGGTACATTGTTCAGTTGATGTAGGCCTAGGTACAGTCCACCAGACGAGGGTTATCTGGTGGTCTACCATATTATGTCATACCACATATGGATGTGTGTTGGTAGTCTGTGAACAAGGTGGTGGATGTATATGAGGATACAACCTAGAATGCAGCATTTGCGACTGTCACCTGTACCTGACTCATCTGTGATGCGTTATGTTGCAGTAGTGGTCTTTACATGTGAGTAGCCTTTATGAATATGTGTACACCACCACCTGGTATGGTCCATACCACTGTTATGGCCCACATTTCTGGATCTGATTTATATGGTGGTAGTACAATTGTGCACTCAGAGCCTTCAGCCAGGTGTTCCTCACTGCACAGATGTTGGTATTCCCCTTTGTAGGTTCTACATTGAGCAAATGTATTACTAAAGCCACACATCTAGCATGGGTTAGCATAAGCATCCAATGCAATTGTCATGTAGGTGTCAGGGTGTTACTTCTGTGTTTTAGACATTTGCCTTGGAATGCGGCTATATGGGTAAATACAACCTAGGCATTATCCACACACATGTGTAACATGAATGCATTTGCTCTGTGTTGAAGGCTTGTCATTCGGTCATGACAGCCCAGAATGACAGACACTGGACAACCTCATAATAACAGCAGGACATTGGCTCATTGTTTTGGTCTAGCAGTTGCCACCCGTACCATGACATCACTGCATATGGCATTAATGTGCTTGGTAGCAAAGGCCCCATGTAAGGTGACGGACAGCAGCAGAACTTGTGCATATGACCAATGTGAGATATACTTAGCGTAGCAGTCCTGCTAATAATGACAACTACTACCACAGCCGGGAGAGGTCATCTTGTCACTTGCACCTCAGTACCATTACACAAGGTGGCTCACACATTATGCTTGCACATGTCACTGTTCCATGTATAATGCCACTGTCCACAACCTGCTATCAATGTATGCCTTCCAGGGCAGCAAGGTGTGTGACACATGCTGTAGGTACCATCCGCCTGTGCGACCCAGGTAAACTATTGTCTGTCACATCCACACATGCATGAATGTGTATACATAACATATATATGTCAGTACTTCATGTACATGTATGCATGTGTATCACACAGCACAGACACAGATATATCATTTACAGACCTCATACAGGTATCAGGTAGTAAACCAGTATGATGTGCATATATGCTGACAGGTAAGATGTACCTAACTGTAAACCTGTGTGTTTACAATAGGAGTCCATTACAACATGCTCTGGACATGTAAGTGTTTGAGCATGCATACTGTGGCCTTCAGTGGTTAGAATCAGAGTCCATCCAAAACAGCCCTGTGCTACTAAGTGTATGAGTGTACCCACTGCCACCTTGTGTAATTTGAGTCTGTGCATCCAACACGCCCTTTGTTACTAAGTGTATGAGCATGCCCAATATAATCTTGTGTAGTTGTCATCATAGTGCATCCCAAACAGCCCTGTGCTACTAAGTGTATGAGCATGCCCACTGTAACCCTGTATAGTGATAGTAGTTATCCATTCCGCAGGTGGTCATACTCCAGTTCAGGTTCCTGTTGTGCTACAACTATACCTCTCAGGCCTACCTGCGGATGGTGTGTCTTGTTTGTGCATACAGGTTGTAATGGACACCTACTTTAAACACACAGGTCTACAGCTATGTACTTCATGACTGTCAGTCTCCCTGTTGTTGTCCTCAATTGTAGAAGGGCAGTCTGACTACCTTTGAATGTGTAATCTCTGTGGTGTGTCTCGTAACTGTGTAGTACTGTAATAGTGATTCTTAGATAGGCAGGAGTTCTGATCCCACCATTGGCAACTGTGTGCGTGTGTTTGTGTGTGTGTGTGTGTGTGTGTGTGTGTGTCCACAATGGCTGAGAGTGTTTGTGTGTGTCTCAGCAAATGCCCGAGTGTGTGTGTCAGCATAGGCTGAGTGTGGTTGTGTATGTGTATTTGTGTCTGCATCCTGTCATGGCAGTAGGTTGTGCTGCACTCCAAATTGATACCTCCTTTTGCACTGGCATTTATCCTTGTCAACCGCTATACCTCTCTCTTCCCCTCTCCCCACTGCAAGTAATCAGTCCTGTGATGTCACCAAGCTCAGACGTGGAATCAGTAAGTGTAATTGTATGTGTTCTGTGGCACATACCCCAACTGCATACCATTGTACTAGTTACCTTTACATAGGCAAGACGTGTATGTACAATACTGGCAAGTGTGTGCATGTTTGTATGTGTGACTACCCTGTAGCCAGGCATACACATGTGTAATGTCTTTTAGCACACCATGGTAGCCATCTGTGGTGACCAATGTCTACAAAGTATTACATAGGAATGGTAAAGAATACACAGTCAAGCACGACTACAGTTGGGTATGTTATTTTCCTGTGCCACTGTTGAGCAGTGACACAGAAGTGGTCGCTGGGGTGTAGGTCCATACCCATCATTCCCCCGCCCTAAGTCCACAATCCCCAGGTAGATTACATTAGCCATCATTCCCCATCCCAAACCCCACATACACAGCAACCATCCCTTCTCTGGTGAACTGCTTATGATTTAAATGTTATAACACAAGAGATGCCTCTGTTTTGTGTACATGTCAGTTCCTTTGGAACCCTTCTGTGTCACAAAGGGCATTCAGACGTGTGTGTGTGTGTATATATATATATATATATATATATATATATATATATATATATATATATGTAGGTATGACAGTTGTACAGATGTAAACTTGTCTTTGTTGTTTCACAGAGTACAGTGCATTCAAGGGTACTATACATATGTACACAAAGAGACTGTCCCATTTGTTTTCAGTAATGTGGAATACCTCTAGTAGGATGTGCATTATAGACTCCATGCAACATGTGTACAACCCAGATGGCTTAGTGGTATGTCCAGTGAACTCAGTGTGCATGGTCCAGGGTTCGAGACCTGCAAGCCTTGTTGATACTGTCAATTAGGACTGCATAAGATACTTTTAAGCAGGTGTAAATGTGTTTTCATGACAGTAAGCAGCAGGTACACTCAGGTAACAGACATGTACAACCCACGGGACACTTGGAATGCCCTTCTTTGGCAATCTTCCTGATGTCACCCACCAACGTATACACCTCTGGGACTGCTGTAACTCAGTGTTCTCCATAGCGTGTGCTGTAACTCTGTATTGCTGTAGTGTGATAAACTAGTTAGGTAGGAGCTCTATTCCAAGATAGACCAACTGTGTGTGTGTCTCTGTCTGCCTGAGACAGGAGCAATGCTTTTTAAAGTATGCACACTCTTTATGATTCACATGACCATCTTTGGCAATCCTGCTGATGTCACCCACCTAGGAATACACTTCTAGGACCACTGTAACCCTGTATTCTCCATAGTGCATGCTGTAACTGCATACTGCTGTAGTGTGATAAACTAGTGAGGTAGGGGTTTTATTCCAAGAGAGACCAACTGTGTGTGTGTGTGTGTGTGTGTGTGTGTGTGTGTGTGTGTGTGTGTGTGTGTGTGTGTGTGTGTGTGTGTGTGTGTGTGTGTGTGTGTGTCTCTGTCTGTTTGAAACAGGAACTATGCTTTTTAGACTATGGACACTCTTTACAATTCACATGACCACCTTTGGCAATCCTGCTGATGTCACCCACCTAGACATACACCTCTGGGACTTCTGTTTCTCAGTAATCTCCATAGTGCGTGCTGTAACTGTGTAATGCTGTAGTGTAATACACTAGTTAGGTAGGGGTTCTATTCCAGGACATGGCAGGTGTGTGTTTGTTTGTGTGTGTGTGTTTGACTGTCAGAGCCTGTGTGGAGGTGGCTGTGAGTGTCTAACCACAGGACATGTTGGGGAGTGGATTTTGTAGTTTTCCTATATGGTGTCCGTTTTATATGTCACGATGTCCACCTCACAAGGAATACAGATGTCGGTCAGCCAAGGGACTCTGTTGGCAAGCCATACCCCTACATCTGGCAAAAGGCCTGATGAACAAAGTATGCAACCCTACTATTACACGGAATACGTCCTGAACCCATGTGTCATACACAAACACACTTGCTTAGATTATCCTGCTATGTTTATAGTACCCTGCACATTGATGACAGATAGTAGGCATGGTGTGATTGCATTGGGCTGCAGAGGGCAAGGCACCCTGTACAGCAGTACAATAGGCACATAATTCCGGACAATGTGCCTTCACAATGTTCCCCACTGGATGCCTGCAACATATGTGGTGCCACCAAATGTGATCCACAGAGGCCATACAATACCTTACACATGTGCCCTGTATGGACCGATGCCATTGACATCACAGAATACCTGTATCATGCTATCAATGCAGGTGCAGGGTCAACCTGCTGACTATAAGCAGGTTCTGCCACACTAGGCCATTATTGACATATCGAAGGATAACGGTCTGTGTACACAACATGTGCCAGCCAAACCAGGTACACCTGTGCATGCCACTGTACATTATTGTAGGACATGCACATCCCAGGCAATGTCCATGTCAAGGACTATCAAACACAGACATGGCATGCATTGCAAAGCTATGGCCATGCACAATGATAACCAGGATGTCAGGACAGTTCATACAATACCCATCTGTGTGGGACATTGCAGACACTACACCCCTGTACCACACTGCACACCACTGTTGGGTGGCATGATGCCAAGAATTACCCCTCACCCAGCCTTGTACAGCCATCTTGCACAGCCAACTACTACACACCCATAAAGCAATGCACACATGCATGTCAGTACATGTACCTTGTGACTGCATGTGGGGTATGATGTTCCCAAGCACAGTCATTCCCAGTATAACTCCCATTGGCATACCGACAGATGTCAAACATGTTCACATGCCCTAGCCCATAGAACCTCCGGATATCCCCTGTGGTGCATGTAGTACCTGTGCATTACTGCAGTGTGGCAAACTAAATGGTTTGGGAGTGTATTTGTGGGCCTGGCAAAGAGTGTCAATGTGAGTCCATTAGAGAGTGTGGTTATGTTGACAATGACATCCATTTATGTGGACAGCCATGTGTGCTACACCTAATGTCTGTCTACTATATCTTGGTTGCAGATGTCGCATACCAACACACATATATGTTCTTACAGCACACCAACATGTCAGCTTTGTGGCACATGGAGTAACTGCATGCACTTGTAATAGTAACGACTAGTCGGTGAGGGGTTTGAACCCCTGTACTGGTAGGTGTGTGACAGATGATGCTTAGGTTTTAGTCTCCAAGCCCTTTTCTGATGTACTTTGCCTCTGTCTGTCCCTCTCACACACTCTCTGGAGGACGTGGAGGTGTACACCTGCTCAGCAGCAGCTTGTGTATTGTAAGTGATGGTCATGTTCAGGTGATGACCTCTGCACCTATTGCAGTCTTCCTCTAGCTGATTGCATGTGGAACAGCTGCAATGATGTTCCCATAGCCATTCACATGAAAAACACAGTACAATATCTAGGAACATCATGTTGGTGTTTGCCCATGACAGTCGCTTTGAGTGATACCTAGATCTGGTGTTTGGTAAACAGCATCATAGATGATATCTGTATGTTCCTCAAACAGCATACACAGTGGGAAATAAACTAAAGATAGGAGGGTGATGTGCCAGACATGACTACAGCATGTAAGTGTAGCTATGCTTCATTGAGACAACTGCCTGTTTAACAAGGTGTGTGTGGTAATGGCTATTCTGCATGCTTTAAAACTGACAAGACAGTGCTCTGTTTGTGAGGGACCTCCATCTGTAGGGCCATCCGTGGACTGGTCAGTGTGTGGAACCATTTGTTTCCTGTGTTACTCACTGAACACACATCTGTGAACAGCAGGAGCATAGTGTGAGGATTGCAGCCAGTACATGATGATAGTGATGAGTTACTGCCATTGCATCCCTGACTGGACATATGTCACATGAAACAGTGGTATGACAGACACTGTCTGGGTTTCTCAGTGACATGCCAATAATGAGCCACTGTTCATAGCTGCAGTCACAAGTCTTCTACACATTTTACAGATGCCATGCAGTATATATGCATATGTTGTGCTCTCTCTCTGCAAATGTATACCATCTGTTGTATTGGGTTGATGGTCATATCTATGCATGCTGTTGTAAGTAATCCTGAATGCTGTTGACTATTACTAAGCCATATCTGTGTTTAAACTGCAACACCATAGGCTGTATGGGCTTGGAGGTCCTGGCAGAACCTCCTGTCCCACTTCAGCTGGCCATGGCACCAGGCAAAAGCACATCTGGGGCCCAGCCTTGGACCTCCACCTCTGTTGGCTTTGCACCACCTTCTGGTGGTACCTCCACTGAGGATGGGGCTTGTCCCCCCTAGAGCAGGTCTAGACAGGGACATGTCTGCTGTCATACTGTCCTGGACATGGTACGTACGGTGCTCAATAAGAGGTTTTGAGGCCAGATACACCAGCTCAAGGGCAGAGTGCCACATTTACAGGGTGAGGCTGCCCCTCCTAGACAGCCCCCAGCACTGCCACCTTTGCAGCTGTTTTGGTGCAGTGGTGGCTGCCCATGGCTGGGGACCTCCGTCCCACTGTTTCCATCTGGGGGCTCATGGGCTTGTGAATGCCGAACACTCCTCCCCGTCCGAGGTGTATCCCCCCACATGTGTCATATACTGACCCTGTATGCTGTCTTGTCTGTCATCCCACCCTACCTACCATCCACGAGCATACCTACTCTCCTTCCCCCACATCCCAGTTTCACCCTACGGAAATGAAAGGCCAGTCAGTTCCTAGAACAACATTTTCCCCATACATAGCTGTCCATTTCACACACGTGCCCACTGGACACATGTAACCCTTTTAATATGCATCACAACATACTCCAGTTATTCTCACCCCTGTCTCTCAGGCGCACAATCCTAGTATGCACATGACTCCTAAATGTTCCAGGTACACGTGATGTGGCCGACCTCACTGTACACACAACACTACCAGTCCCTCTATGGTTACCCCATGTACCTTTATCATGATGATTATGTTGCACACAGCACCTTGCAAGAGTAATGTTCTCACATAATGATTGGACAGGAACTGTTGCGTTAATGTAAATAACATGCACAGAGTGATGTATATGGCCAATGTACAAATGTTTGCGTGTATGACTGACACATGTCTGTCTGAGGAAGTCTTGATATTACATAGGATGACACACCTACATAATACAGGCATTGCTAGTGTTTCCCTTTTCATTCCTTTGTAATGCTTTGTTGTCACATGGGATGTTCCTAATATATCTATATATATGTATGTATCTATATGCTGGACATAAACACTCACACATACATCTACATGATGGAATACATTTTCTATACTGTTGAACGACTGCGCTGGATGATATGTTTGTGATAAGGTCCAATGTCTGCAGATCTGCCATGGCTTAGTGGTAAATCACAATAGCTGTGTGTGCAGGGTCCTGGTTTCGAGCCTTGCAGAGGCCATTTATTTTGTTGCTGGGCAGAACAAGGCCATTGGATACGGTATGATTAAGGCACATTAAAGCAGTTACGAGCGGGTGTGCGTGGGTTTGCGCAGTGCTAAGCAATGCTAACCTCTGGTTATAGTTGCTTACACTCAGTTAGCCTCTACATTGCTTTACTAGTGTAATGCTTACATACTGGTGGCCAAACTGGCTTACACCCGCTTGCTCCCGCACTTGCAAATGCACTGCATTTGGTGTTTGCATCTGACACTCATGCCCCTGCGTGGGAGTGAGGACTACAGTATTACCTTGTGATGCCTATTACATCAGATTACATGCCTGCAGTATCGGGAATGGTTGCCCATTAGGCGACAGCATGCCGTTCGACTGTACGGAATCTGCGGCTTGTCCAGAGTTTGATTCATATTATTGGTGTGTTCCTCTTACAATCTGCACCTGTCTGGCTAATACATGGGAACTGACACTCTTCAATACAAACAAGTAATTGGGTTTTGGAACCCACATCCTTCAGCCGAGTCATGCTACTGCATACCTAATAGTCTATCATCTTTCTAAGGTTGTCAGTGGAATATGTGCTTTCCGTCCCTATCAGACCTCTCATACAATTGGGGAAATATACAAACTGAATCAGGAACATGGCAGAACAACATCAGGGACACATTTAAATTATTGGTGCTATTAACCTGACACATTGACAGACTCAGAGCATATAAATTCATACACATTTTCTGAGGTAAATGATGTTTATAACTCTTAATTGTTGTCATTATTCATTACGTGTAATTCACCACCTTCC
>NC_056735.1:1556103697-1556123697 GCF_019279795.1 Protopterus annectens
GTTAAAAAATTTTTCCGGTGTTGAACATTGTGCTCCCATGTTCGTGATGATGAGATCAAGTATGTTATCTCCTCTTGTGGGGATGGTGACTAGTTGTTCCATGGCATTTGAGTTTATGAATTCCAGGAACTTTCGGGCTAGGGTGTTTGGGCTTGAGTAGTGTTCCCAGTCTATATTAGGGTAATTGAAGTCACCTAGTATGATGGTGTTTGGTGATACATTTATCCCCTCTAGTGTTTTCAGGAAGGCCATGTGAGTTTCCTGAGTTTGTGAGGGTGGCCTGTAACATGCTACAATTTGCAGAGCAGTCTTGCCTATGGTTAATTGCACCTGGATGGTCTCCGATGCATCGTGCATTGCCACCAGTCTTGAGGTGTGGGTGTCCTTGATGAATATGGATACCCCCTCCTTTCTTGGTATTGTCCGGATTTTGGGGCGGAACGCATGATATGAGGTAAAACCTGATAGCGCTGGGGTGCTCTCAGGAGCCTTGAACCAGGTTTCTGTCACAGCACAGACATCGATGTTCTCCATACTGAGAAGGGCCTCGAGTGCGTGCATTTTGAGATTTAGACTTCTGGCATTGAGCAGCATTACCCTTAGTTTTTTCCTTTTTGTGTTCTAGGGTGGTAGGTTTAGAATTTGAGCCTTGCCTAAAAAAGGCACTATGGGGTGGCAAGAGCCTTTGCCAATATCCGGAATCCCAGGGTGACAGGTGCAAGCCGTCCCTCATGGCAGCGTGGCTTGTCCAGCATGTCATCCCAGGCAGACAGATACTGGATCCCCTTTGAATGACACCAGTGTTTAAGCCAATTGTTAAAGCTGATCATCTTATCTCTGTATTGTGGCATCATTCTTGGTGAAGGTAGGATACTGCTCAAGGTCAGGGTCATACCTGCCTGGGCTACATAATCAGAGAGCTCCTCAATGTCTCTTTTCATGTAGTCCAAGGAGGTACATCTCAGGTCGTTTACACCAGCGTGGACAATGACTGAGTCATATTTGTACCTGCTGTTGAGAGACCTGAGTGCTTGCGTTATGTGGCGGATTCTAGCGCCCGGCAGGCAGCTTACTGTGACCTTCTCCTTACTCAGTCTGGTGAGCGGGACATCAGTGTGTCTGACTATGGAGTCACCAATGACTAATGTGTCTGGCATTGTGTTTGGCCTTAAGGGCTGTGACTGTTTGACACTCTGACTGTGAGGTCTATGTGTTGCGGGTGTTGTGTTCTGAGGTGGTGGTTGTTTGGGTGTCTGCTTTGGTGGCCTCTGCTGTTTTGGTAGATTTTTGATCAGAGCCTCCGAGTATGTCTTTGTGTGTTTATGTGTATGATTTGAGGTTGTAATGGTACTATGTGAGACTGGGTCTATAGTGTGTGTGGTAACCTTCTCCTCCTGACTGGTCTTGCCAGTCCTATGTTGAGAGAGCTCAGCCTCCAGTTTGGTCGTATAGTTGCATCTCTCGCATGTATTTGTGTTTTGTGGGAGGAGGAATATATATATATATATATATACTTATGTATATACTTATATACATTTCCTAACATATTATGTATCTGTATATACTTATATACATTTCCTTTGCTGGGAACTGCTTAGACTTGCGCAAGTGCACTCAGACTTGCTTACTGGTACTTATATGTGTTTACTGCTGCTTATTTGCGCTTACACCTGCGTACTAGTACCTTATTCATTATGACAGTGCCACTTTGCTTGAATTATATTTAAGTTAAATATCTCATGCAATACACTTATGTCAGTTTTACAGCAAAACGACATTCATTCCACATGGAAAATGATATGTGCTATTGTTGGGCTCGAACCGTGATTGCCTGCTTGATAGGCGGATGTTCTAAACACTACACTATTGACACATTGATTCCGCTTGTTTTTCTCTATTTGAATGAATATGATGTATAAGCTACACTCGGCGGAGGGTGACATTGCACAGACATGCTACGCTTTGCTTACACCTTCACTATTGCTGCAATTCGAATGTATAATAGGGACACGGGGACACGGAATCTAATTGTGACAGTTCTAGGGAGAGGGCTCTACATTCCACTATGTGCTTGTGTGTTTACTACTTCGATTTTATTTCACTGTTCATGGACACTCTTGTATGCTTAGCATACATTTAGGTATCCACGGATACTGACTTACTGACCTACTATTAGGGTGGGCTCTACTAGTAGGCATAGTAGGTTTTGCAAGTGTCAGGGCATGTTTACGCCTCCGTAGAGCACTTGTACATGCCCCCTGCATACGCACACGTTTCCTGTACACATTGAGGGTGTGGCAGCATGCCCTCATACATATTCATATGGCACTGCTGCGCCATTTGTAGTGAGGGCGCTCGGCACAAGGCTAAAACCGTCCTTGCGCCGAGCTTCTTGAATCCCGAGGGTGATTTAGTGTTTTGTTTTTTTTTTTTTGGTTATTTTTTTTTTTTGGTGTGTTTTTTTATTTTCTTATTTTGTGTTTTGTGAAAGTGCATTTTCGACAAAGTGCACTTTCGTGAAAGTGAGTTCAATGGTTTACATTTTGATGAAAATAAAATAACTAAATAAATGCATTGACATGGCAAAGGGGCACTCTACCTTCATAGTTGTTGTGATGACCCTCCTCTGGGCCAGTAATCAAGGACCATCAATCCTTACCACTGACACTGGTGAAGGATGTTTACTTGGAACAAAAATAGATACACAAAGTATTTTCAAATACAGTTCTCTGCACCAATTACAATTTTTCTTAAGAGCACATAGGGAACACACTCCCGTCCTGGGGCTGGGATTCCTTCTCTGTCACCCGGCCCAAAATAAGACTCCACACTGACCACACCTGTAGAATTGACTCCTCACTGAGGGTTCCAAGCCAAGTCCTCCACCACCGTCGATGTGAAACCAGTGCTCTGTGCCCATGCTCCAAGTAGCTGGTGCAGACATTCTTTGAGATTTGATTTTTACACAAACACACACACACACACACACACACACACACACACACACACACACACACACACACCTAGGAAAGGCTGGCACAGATATACCAGATATGCCCCTTCTGCCCAGACTATAAGGTAGATACTGCCACTAGAACACTCCAAAGCCAGCTACTCTAAGGCTCTTACAAGGGTACTCAATTATACAGAGTAAAATTAATACTAATACAAATGGTAATGTTGGCCAAGCAGCAAGGCATTCATGAGCGACCACAGTGTCACCAAATAAATATAAGTACTCTCAAAGGTTAAAATATTCTTTAAAAGACCAGCTACAATGAAACATTTAAATATATTTAATAATAAATAATGAAAAAAACATGAAGATACTAAATATGTATTTACAATAAACACCAGAGATTAAGTCATAGGAAATATTAAAAATAAAACAGATGGATAGATTCATACAGATACATAAAAACATTACTTAACTAATCTTACTATATTTTCCTGACTGATCTAAAGAATTACCATTCCCTGGTTACTTACTAAAGCAAGGTAAGTTGAAGTGAGTGAGTGATCCTTCTTTGTCAGGTTTCAAAAACAGACTGCTCTGAGACTGTCAAATCTAGTATTAGAACATTATTTCAGTGCTGGATTACAGAATCACATCACATATATCTAGTCACTTGATTTTTGGCTCCCACACTACTCCCTTAACTAAAAGTTGAGCCAGAATCTTGCACATATGTGTTACTGTACACACATAGTGCTTTGTTATGATGTGTTATAGCATCTCATTTGTTCATAACTATTATTTAATATGTACACAGTATTACTTTTATTTTTCTCACAGTGATCTTCACTGAAATGTTTGTGTGTTTTTCTTTTTGAACCTGTATCTACTAGAAAACTGTATTGAATACTACTTTGCATAGACTAACTAGATGATGTGCATTCTGCATCTTACTGTATATATACTATTGTACTATCTAATTATTGTATTTTGCTTATATTTCTGTGGACTTTTCTCCCCGGGTCTCTGTTGAAAATGGCCTTCTGGCCAAGTTGAAATTTCTCAGTAAACAAATATAAATAAATAAATAAATAAATCTGGAAGCTACAAAACCATTTCAAAAACTTCCACCCTTCCAGGGTAGCAATTAGTTCAATACAGTAGGATTCGTAGTTCTGGTTTTCACAGACATTATTTTGCTCTGGCTGCAGTCAGAACTGTAAGATACAATCTTTATGGCCTAAACCAGGTAATTTAATTTCAGACTATTTTTCAAAGTTAGCTGGATGGAGACTAACTTCTTCTGTTCCAGTATCCTCCGTTACAACATATTCATTTCAACAGTTACACTACAGTCTGACATACAGGTGTATTTCTTTTCAGTACAGCAGGAGCCACTGTTAGTACATTTTTAACACAATCAGTTTGATATACAAATGTCATATAACTCTTTATGAAACTCCAGCTAGCTATGGTGTCATATGTTACATGTCCACTGCCCTACTCCTCCTGGCATAGCTGGCAGTACCTCACATCATCACACCCCCCCCCCCCTTTTGAAGACTCAAGCTATTTTTTAAGTGACCCTTGAGGCTTGAGGGACAATAGCCTGTATGGAAACACATTAACCTATACCCTGTCTTGAGATCCTACCTGAATTGGCATTGCTGACCGCAACCATAGGCTCCACCTTAATAACTTGGCATTCTGCTGGCTGGCTCAAAGTAGCCATGTTAAGGGATTGTGGTCTGCAACTACAGTAAATTTCCTTCCATACAGATAGGATTGAAGTTTCTACAGTGCCCATACTATGGCTAGACATTCTTTGTCTACAACATAACATTCTTCCCTGGGTTGGAGCCTACAGCTGAGATATACAACTGTGTGCTCCTCTCCTACTGAGGAAACCTTGTTGAGTACAGCTCCCAACCCATGGTTCAAAGCATCCACCTGCACAACAAACTCTTTGCTGTAATCTGGACTAGCTAACACAGGGGGTCCTCCCAATGCCCCTTAAAGTTTTTGGATTGCCTGCTCCCATGATGGAGTCCACACTACCTTATCTGATCTGTTTTTTCTTGTCAGGTCTGTGAGGGGAAGCAGCTATTGTAGATAATTGGGAACAAACTTTCTATAGTACCGCAATGTCCCCAAGAATGTCCTCATCTGCTTTTTGGTAACAGGGGCAGGCCAACCCTGAAAAGCTTCCACTTTCACAGGTTCTGGCCTGATCTTACTACTCCCCACTCTATAGGTAGGAGACCTCTGCCATGCTCACCTGACGCTTACTGGGCTTAATGGTCATCTCTGCCCTTTTCAGTCTGCCCAGGAATGCTGAAGATGCTGTTGCCAAGAATGGCTGTAGATAGCAATAGTATCCGGGTAAGCAAGGGCATAATCTCTTGCTCCTGCTAGGATATGATCTACCAGCCACTGGAAGGTTGCTGGGACATTTTTCATCCCAAAGGGCATCTTCATGAAGTCATATAATCTGAAAAGAATCACAAAGGCTGATCTCTCTCTAGCAATGGGAGTGAAGTGCACCTGCCAGTAGCCCTTGACTAGATCAATAGTGATCAGATATTTAGCCCCACCCAGCTACTCACCCAACCATGTTACTATTTAGTTTTCTGTAGTCCACACGGACTTTGGTGCTGTCATCTTTCTTTGGTAGCAGCACCACTGGGGAGACCCAGAGACTGCTGGACTCCTGGATTACCCCCAGTTCCAACATTTCCTGTATCTCCTTCCTCAGAGTCTGTCTGACTCACTCAGGCAAACTGTAAGGGTCCCTGCTTGATAGGCCTTTGGGGTCCTGTATCCATATGGTGCTGCACTAGGTGGGTGTGCCCAGCTTTCCAAGTGAACATGCCCCCAAACTCCTGTAACTCTGCTCGGATTTCTTGAAGCTGGGTAGGGGATAGCCACTGGGATATTGCTACCCCTTCCACTGAGGTGTCAGTCTAAGCCTCATCGAGGAGATCAGTCACCAGATCTCCTTCAGACCCCTCCTGCCATTCACTGCAAATACTCAGCACCAGGGCCTCCCTATCATCGTAAGGCTTCATAATGTTAACATGGTGCAATGTATGCCCCTGCCTCCTGCCTAGCAGATTTACCATGTAGATAGCATCACTGACCTTCCTTACCACTTCAAAGGGTCCCTCCCAAGCTGTCTGAGGCTTACTGTGACTGACAGAAATGAGCACCATAACCTGCTGTCCAACAGCATACTCTTGGGCTAGAGCATTCCTATCATACCAGACCTTCTTCTGCTGTTGGGCTCCTGCCAGGTTGTCCTGGGCCAAGCCCATGAGCTCCCTAAGCCTTGTCCTAAGGTTTAGGACATTTGCCACAACAGACACCTTGTGGGATTCACACTCACCCTCTCACTCACCATGAATCAAATTTAAAGACCTCCTCACCCTATGCCCATACAGCAATTCAAAGGGTGAAAAATGTGTGGATTCCTGGGGTACCTTCCTGTATGCAAAGAGCAGATGTGGCAAATATTTGTCCCATGGTCTCTTAAACTCATCTGCCAATGTCTGTAGCATGGTCTTTAGTGTAGAGTTTAACCTCTCCACAAGACCATTAGTCTGTGGGTAGTAGAGTGTGTTCTTTGGGTGCTTCACTCCACAGTGCTCCCACAGACAAGCCAGCAGATCTGACATGAAATTGGCACCTCTGTCAGTCAGTATTTCTCTGAGGAAACCTACCCTGCTAAAAATCTCTAACAAAGCATTTGCCACCTTCTCTGCCTCAATGGAGGACAGAGCCACCAGGATATAATTCTTCCATTTGGAACTTGGGTACTCTGAGGCCCCACAATATCCAAAGCTACCCTCTGAAATGACTCCTCAATCACAGGCAAAGGCATCAAAGCAAAGGAGCTTTGACCTTGTCTCAGTCTGACATACAGGTGTATTCCTTTTCTGTCCAGCAGGACCCACTGTTGGTAATTTTTTAACACAAGCAGCTTTACAAATACATTTTCAGCACATGCACCTGTCAAATCAGTTTGATATACAAGTGGCATATAATTCCATATAAAACTCCAGCTAACTATGCTGGCGTATGTTACACATCCACTGCCCTACTCATCCTGGCATAGCTGTCAATACCTTAAATCATCACAGATGTATTCCACAAAGAGTCCATAAAGTGGTAAGAGTCATGTTTTATATATAAGAGATACAAACAATAACTAGCATATAGGAATGGGTAATGACTTTACTGCAGTTCTGAAACTTCTTACATAGTAGCCTTCCTGTACTGGGGTGCACTGCACACAGTTTTTGCTCTGTGTTGTGTTTATTTCAGTGTGGTACTCACCAAATTGTAAGCAACAGTTCAAGGTGGCTATCACTGAAAAACAAATATGTATATATATATATATATATATATATATATATATATATATATATATATATATATATACATAGATACTCTGCATCTCTGCTGTAGCAAGCATGTTTTCTGCAGCTTCATCTTTATGACAAATACTAAAATTGAAATGTTGTCTCATAAACACCCTGATGCTTACCAAAATAGTTTTAAAATATAACACTCCTCTCAAAATAGTTTTAAAATATATGTTAATTCTCTGGCTAGTACTGTTTTTTTCCCCTGGTCACTGCTTCTTGCACATCTCTGGGCCACTCTCTATTCCTCCATCTTTCAGCTACTCTGTTCTCCCCCTCTCTTGCTTTCTACATATACTCTTATTCTTAAGATTCCTATCGTCTGTGCTCCCATCTCTGATTGTTTTTCTCTGGCTTGCCCTCCTGCACTATTCTATCCTGTTGGCCTTTGCTGGCTTCCTTACTTGGGCCTGATACCTCCTTCCCTACTGACCTTTTCAGATTTCTCTCTGTGCCTTTCTCTACTCCCTCCTGCCTATCTTGTCTCTTCTGAGACCAAACTTACCAGCATAGCTGATTGTCTTTCTTGGGGACGTTTGAGGTCACTGTGGGTGTAGCCCCACTCTGCTCGGTTTCACTTCACTCCCCTACCCTACCCCCATTCACAACCACCCCCACTTCAATTACTTTTATCCTGTCCAATCCCTCCCTTTTCTGTATGTTTTAGCCACTCATACTTCACTTCCTACCTGCAACCACTCCACCCATACACCTTCACTATCTACTACATCACTTCCTGTTCTTAAACCAGCTTATCCACACATTCCACACCTTTACTCCTCATACAGCCTAACATGCTACTTTTATACTTTACCTTACCAGTTTTAACACTGCTCTCTGCTCTAACCGCCTATCACACCGACCTTTCTCAGCCTTTCTATACTGTCCTACCACATGTATCCCCAAACCTCCTCCTCCATCTCACTCCTTCTTAATCTCCCCATCTCTCTTCAACTTCTCCAGTAACTGCTTTCATAAGCTTACTATATTACAGAACTACCCTCTCCTATAAATCCAAACCAAAACGACACTACCATCTCTTATTATTAATTTTGCTTTACTTTCTAGTAACATACTTCTCAGTGGTGAAATTCACCCCAATCCTGCCCCCCTCCTCTTAGCCTTACGCCCCACATCCCCTCCTCCATCTCCCCATCTCCCCATCTATCTCATCCTCTTCATCCTCCCTCTTACCAAGCCTCACTACACAGAACTCTCTATCTATTCCCTTAATATTCAAAGCCTCACTAACAAAATCACTGAGCTGCATTCCTGGATTGCCCATACCACCCCTCACATACTAGCCTTATCTGAAACTTGGCTAAAACCCCACATAACAAACAAAAAAATACTTCTACCCAGCTATAATATCTACCACTCTGATAGAATTTTAAAAAAGGGTGGTGGCTTTGCCATCCTCTACTCTGATGGCCTTAACCTCTCACCTATCACCATCCCTACTCCAGACTTCCACCCAGCTGAACTTATCATCCTAAATTGCCATCTAAACCCTCACAAGAAATTTATCATTGCCTACATATATATCTCCCAGGAAAGAAAATTCCACCCATGGAATCTATCCTATCCTGGTTCTCATACAGTATACCATATGAAACCTCATCCTAGGTGATGTTAACATTGAATATACCAAACTTACTACTGACTCTCCACAACTTAATATTAACCTACAGGGATTCCACCAACTGATAACATCCCCCACCCGCCTGCACACTACCTCTTCTTTCACCTATACAATCAACTGGATCTGAACTAACTATCCTAACCTTTACACAGTCCAACTACCTTACCAAACTCATTAAGCGACCATCTTCCTACTGCCATCCTACGGCACTCTGCCCAAGTACCTAAACCACACTCTTATAGAGACTGTCATAAACTCTCTAACTTTACTACCACCCAGTTCAGTTCACTTCTCTCTAGTATTGACTGGTACATCCTCAAACTGATCCCTCTCAATGAAGCAGCACTTAAATTTAATAAAATGTTCCTAGACACCCTTAACTCCTTTGCCCCTACCAGGAGAATTAGAATCAAATCCAGTTTTACTCCCTGGCTTTCTAAGGAAACTAGTTTCCTCATGTATAAATGTGATAGTACCTGGAAAGCCTGAACTAAGACCAAAGAACATCCCCTGTTACAAAAGTACAAAGAACTTCAGAACCTTGACAAAAAGCATGTTAACAGGGACAAAAATCCTATTATAACTCTCCCAGATGAACAGCAAATCCAATCCATGGAAATTCTGCACTACCTTAAATAAAATTCTCAGTCCTGGATGCCCTTCCAATCCCTCCCCTTTCCCAAATAACACTCCTCTAGAAACTGCTACCCTTCTCAATAGACACTTCATTAACATTGTCCAGAAACTTACACTCTCTGTCTCCAACACAAATACCCCCTCTACCCCTCCCAACCCTCACAACAATAACATTTTCACCTTTCAACCAGTTCCTACTTCCTACATTAAATCACTCCTACTGAAGCTTAAACCCTGCTCTCCCTCCTCTGACAATCTCCCACCCACTTTCTTTAAAATAACCACTGAATCCATAGCCTACCCAGTATCCCTATTAATGAATAGATCTATTCAGGAAGCAACAGTGCCAGAGATTTGGAAATCCTTCTTCACTATTCACCTGCATAAATGAGGGATCTCAAATGACCCATCTAACTTTCGACCAATTGCCATACTCTCCCTTCTCTCCAAAATACTTGAAAAATGTATACATACTCAGCTCCTAAACTATCTCCTCCAGCAGAACCATCTCACACCAACTCAACATGGCTTCAGGCCTAACCACAGCACTGCTACAGCCCTCCTATCATTTACACATACTGTAGCTGAGGCCCATGATAACAAAACAAAACTGGATTTGCTTTATCGCAACTGAAATTCTTAACGTCTAATGCTAGACTCTCCCTGGCACAGGCTCTTCTCCTCCCCTCCCTCTTCTATGCCTCCCCAGTCCTAACTAACATTCAGTCCACCACACTGGCCAAATTCCAATAAACATACTATAAAATAGCAAGCTTTTTCACAAACTCCCTTTATAACTCACACCATTGCCTTGCACTCAAGTCTCTACAATGGCTCGAACTTCCACAACAACTTCTTCTATTACAATTTCAAATCACTCACTCCATACTATATAAACCATCCTCCTGCTCAGCACTCTCCTCCTCAGTATCGACCTATAGTCCCACTCGCACACTTTGCACCTCAAACCAGCAACTTCTACACATTTACCAACCTAAGAAAACTATTGGTAAACTACTATATGAATCCTACGTATCCCAAGCTTGGAATAAACTTCCAACACACATATGCTCCATTACCCACCCTATACACTTTAAAAAAGAACTCAGACTTCACTTACTTAACACCAAAACTCGTACCTGTCATGACCCTACCTAACTCCACTACTATCCTTTATCCTAATCTTTTCCAATTTTTCCCTCATATTGTCTTAGCATCTTAATCTATCTCCTGCTATCCTTTCAACTTTATACAGGTATTTTCATCTTTCACACCTTATACTGGTACTATTCCTAAAATACTACTTCCTTAAAATACTCTACCACTTCAAAACTTTTATGGATTGCTCTGACAGCTGTATTTGTGGAACATGTACAAAAAAAAAAAAAAATAGGCTTTACTACTGTTGTGTATATATCTCCTGATATGATTTACCTTACTCATTTCCGTATCTCACACTATGAATTTCTATGTATTGTGAGCTGCAGTTTTATGTATTATAAACTTGAAATTGTATGTACTGTAAACTGAACTTTTATGTATTATAATCTGTAACTGGAACTTACTTCCTCGGGTGTTCATTGAAAATGGGTCTCTGGCCCAGCTGGACAAACCCGGTTAACAAATGTCAATAAATAAATAAAATAAATAAATATAACAAAACTCCATTTATAGTCATCACTTAATGCCTTTACTTAACAGAGATTTTTTAGAGACATCAACTGACTTTCAGCTTGCTTTTCAGGCTTCTTCAGAAATTATCAATTGAACAACTATAAGAAAATCCATGACAGTGGACAATGCCTCCACATTTTCCATCTCCCATATGTTAAATGCCATCTCTTTTTCAACTACATTTCAATAAATGCTCAGTAAAATGTACAACAAACAGGTTGTAAATTTGGAAAATGTAAGGCCATGGCCAAAAATTGGTAATGAGTGGATCGAACCATGAAGACTTGCTTAAACAAGAATCACATTTTAGTTTTCCAAAACTTGATTAGTCAATACAAAATAACTCTGTGTATTTCACCATGACATCCTAGTACTTAGTGATCTATTCCTATTTCTGTTTTTCTAACACACACCATTTATTTCTTTGTCTTAAACAACATCCTTATAAACTGGCTGTACGTGTATGATTATGAATACCTGACAGAGACAAAGATCAAATAACATTGCAAGGTAATTCTGTCAATAATGTCACATTCACTTCATATATAGTAACCTGTACTTTAAGTAATTTAATTCTTTCTAAATTCTAGTCCTAACATTTTAAGCAAAGCCAATGTTTCTGATAAACCACAGATAAATACTTCTATTTTCTTCAGTTTGGATGACCTACTTTTTACTTTATATGCTGAAATTATATACAGAGCCACAAATCAAGTCAGATATTTTATAGTGCATTTTTTTTCAACTTGGCTGACCCAGTTCTAAGAATATGTTGACAAAATAAAAGGTTTGCCAAGATGGCAGTCATTTATCAGTGGGTGGCCTCTGTACATGATAATGAACATAATACTGTATGGTAAAGCTGAGACAAAACAGAAGTGCATAGCAGAAAACATATCAGTAAGAACTGCCATGCAACAAACAATGTAAGGACCTCACCTGTATAATCTACTGTGTGGATAAAAGTACATTGCATGCTGCTTAGTAAAATAAGTAAAGATTTTTGAAAATTATTTTCACTGTAGAATCAGGTGAATAAACACATAAGTGGTAATAGAACAGCAAAATAAAAAAAACTGAAATATAACATACTGAAAAATGCTGAATCTTGTTAGAATCTGTAGCCCCTCAGGTAACTAAACATAGCAACAGTGCACATTGTTCACTATACTACTGTTGACTAGAATTTAACATTTGTGACATTATTTTTCAGTATTACCCATTTTCATTAATATATAGAATGCTCTATCGTTCCCTATATTTTTGCAATCACATTTAAGATAAGAAACTAGCATTTTTTCAATCATTGCTGCATGTTACCCTCATTCTTTGTTCGTCTGAATCTAACATTTGTCTAGGATTTGGCATTACCTTCTACCTTGTTTTCTTTTTCTTTTTAGTTTCATTAGTAATCTAACAAGAAACTATACATTTGTTTAACTTGTAAGTATCTGTAGTAAAATTATACTTGGAGCAAATGCCTTGCTGTCTGTCTGATGGGACATGCACAGTTTACATTCTTCCATAATTCTGCCTGTCAGTTCTGCAGTGCTATAACAAACAATGGTAAAACAAATCACATGCAAACAGTACTGAAGGGGGCAACAGCTTAGGAATGCCTGTGGCTCACCTCTCAAGAAGAATAGGGAGGGCTTTTGATATGGCAATAAGTAAGACTGTGATTGCAAAGGTAAACAGAGCACACAAAATCTGACTTCATTATTTCAAGTCAGTTTATTTTAACAATTTTCAGGACAGATGGAATCAGTGAGACACTGGGGCAAGTGGGCTGTATGATAAACATGTCCAAACCACATCTCATCCTCAGAAACTGCAAAACTACAAGTGTTTTGATGACACTGGCCAGTTCCAAACCCCCATGATTCTAAGCACTGATTATGTCATTATCGTGGTATGACCTGAGACAGATGGTCAAACCTGGTGTGCTTTGCTACAGTCATGATCACAGCAGTGGCTTTACCTGAGGGTCTGAGGTTCATGGAGTTTGACAGCCCATTCAGGGATAATTATGGATGTGGTCTAAAGCAAAACTTGGGTGATAACTTACTGTGGTTGCAAAAACTAAAGAAAAGGTTAGCAAGCCCTACAGCTTTGTTACTAGAGGCACAGACTAAAGCTGAAGAGTCTGTTATTTGGACTGATGATATGCATTATAAAGGTTCTCTTCTTAATGTGCAAATACTGTATAAAGTCCAATGGGCTATCTTTCATTTGCTCTGGATTTATCAACCCATGTATTTTTATAAAAATGTGGCTTCACCATATTGACACATGGCAGTAAGACACAGATGACATCATGGTTAAGGTCTTTGCCTCCGATGTACAAGGTCTTCATGCAGAGCTGTGGCCAATGAGTATGTGAAGTTTGTCTGTTCTTCCTGTGTCTCTCTGAGTTTCCTGCCAGCACCCTGAGTGTTTTCACCTTAAGCTCACTCAATAATGGAGTCATGGGAAAAAGCACAGGCTCCAGGTGATGTCTATTAGGGAAAGAGTTGTAAAGACCAACTGCTTTAACCATCAACTGTGATGCACAGTATCCTTTAGATAGGAGCTCATGGATCATAAACTACAGACTGCATACTGTGTCAGGGATAGACACTAAATAGTGTAATAACTGGCTATAGATGATTTGGTCACATGAACTAATGTCACCAAAATTGGACATAGGCATTTGGCAGTAGTAAGTGGATTAAGGACTTAGGCTATGCCAGGGACCAGTGCTAATGGTGAAAGGGGTCTATGTGCCTCTCTTGGCAAGTGTATGACAACAAAGCCCAGCAGCCCTGGGTCAATGGTGTCTGGTTACCCAGCCTGTGTTACCTCTGATAACTCCTGTTGAGTAACAGCTGAATGTAAAGCCAGTCAGCATGCCAAACATAAACTAAAGATTGCTACACTCATTATAGGTTCACTGACAAACTGCACCTTGGAAGAAGATGACACAATGGTAAGGAGGAAGCCGGACACTTTGTGTATACAGGAGACAAGATGGAAGGATAGTGCAGCAAAGCCACTTGGCTTGGGATCCAGAGTCTACTACACACAAGAGGAGAGCAGACTAGAAAAAATGGTGTGAGTACTGTGGCAAGGGAGAGGCTTTGCAAGACAGTGATGGATGTCATCAGAATTAGTGACAGACTCATGACAATCAGACTCCAATGTAAGGAAAGGACAGCACTTATAATTTCAGGCTATGCCCCACATCAGGGTTGTAATAGTGGCGATTTCAGGGCAGCAGTTGCAGAACCTACTAGATAAAGCTGGACAACATGAAGGTATATTACATAAAGCCATTCTAGACTTCTGTCTGGTAAATGGCTTGATGCTGGCCAACTCATGTTCAGCAAGAGAAACAGTCACAAGATCACATATAAGAGTGGCCAACATGCAGCTCAAGTAAAATTTATTCCTGGTATGGAAAAGGCACTGGGATAGAATCAGTCATTGCAAAGTTACCCTCATTGAAACAGTCAGCCCACAGCATAAATCACTGGTGGCCACAATCAGCTACAAACAGTAGTCAGAGAAGGCTTACTGGTTAACAGAGACTAGGCTGAAGATCTGGAAGTTGACTGGAGTGAAAGCAAAAGAGTTTAAGGAAATATTCAGGGCCCTAGCACCACAGATAGAAGAGAAAATAGGCAAAGAAAAAGAATTAAAGTGTCTCAAAACAGCATGGTGATGACTATAAAACAGATCTGCAGCTGAGTCACATATGGAAATAAGGTGCATAAAGAAAGCTGGTAGTGTAATGCAGCAATCCAGGAGGTTACCCAAAGAAAGTAGGAGTGCAGGAAAAAGTGGGAGCTAGAAAAGATGGACCAGGTTAAGAAGAAATATCGGTTGGCTAACAGGCTAAGAGAGCAGTTACAATAGCAAAGAGCAAGGCATCAGTATCACTCTACCAGCTTCTGGAAGTGACTCAGCAGAAGGAGAAAAGAAACTCTATAAGGTTGCAAGGCAAAGGCAGAAAGATAAAGAAGATAGTCATCATACACCTTTCATAAAGGATGCCAGCAACAACCTGCTCGCCAGCCCACAAAACATCAAAGGCAGATGGAAGGAGCAATTCCAGCCATTTCTGAATGAAGAAAACCCCACAGAAGATATACTTATCCAGACAAAGCCTACAATAATAGAGAAAATGGAGCCCACCCTCGAAAAAGGAAGAACAACAATAAGAAAAATAAAGTCATGGAAAAAAGCAGGCTCAAATGTGGTCATGGCAAATATGATCAAGACGCTGGGGAAGGTAGGGGAAAAAGTGATCCTGGGGGTAGGCAGTATGGAGAGAAAGGTGTATCTCAGATGACTGTAGAATAAGCATTCTAGTGCCAGTTTACAATAACAAAGGAAGAATTCACAGCTATGGGCAGTATAGAGACATCAATGTCCCATCACACTGCATGTAACTGCTGGAGAGGGTAATTGATAAATGAATACACACAGTAGTAGAAAATAAGATGGGAGAGGAACAATTTGGATACAGATTAGGATGCAGCACATGTGACCCAGTGTTTGCAATAAAGTAGCTAACTTAGAAGAATCTGGAGATGAGGAAAGATGCCAAGTGGGCATTCCTAGACTTCGAGAAAGCATATGACAGGGTCCCGAAACAACTGATTTGGACAGTCCTGTGATGCTTCAAAGTCTCAGAAACATCGGTAGAATTACTGCAGACTAATTTCAAGAATCCAATGTCACAAGTATAAACAGTGTTCGGACTCATAGAAGGGTTTACAGTTTCCAGTAGGACTATGTGTGTAGCGGGGTTCAGCTCTGATCCTCTGCTGTTCATATTGGTAATAGACTACATGAGCAAACAGGATGGAGGGACAGATTAACAAAGTTGCTGTATGCAGATAATGTGGCATTGCAATCATACTCTGAATAGGAATGTCAACAAACGATAGGGGAATGGAATGCGAAACAGAAAGCACATGGGATGAAAATGAGTATAGATAAGACAGTCATAATAGCAACAAATGGGGGAAATCATAATTGGAACAGGTTAACAGTTTCAATTATTTTGCAGGGGTAGTTAAGAAGAAGGGAAGTCTGAATGATGTCAAAGCTACAATCAGAGGGGTTGCAACCAAATGGTACATAATGTTAAGAGTAGTGTGTGACAAAAAAATGCCAAAGCTTCAACATTCAAAGATTCAAAGCTGAAAAATAAGGTGTACAAAATAATACTGCAACCAATGCAATTGTATAGTACAGAAGCCTGGACAGTGAAGGCACAGCAGTGGGGGAAGCTAGAGGTGATTGAGATTAAGTGCCTGAGATGGATGGTAAGATGTACACCGTGGGGGCAGATTAAGTCTTGGAGACATCAGAGGAGAAGCTAAAGTAGCTCCAATTGCAGAAAAGACAGAAGACAACACACTGGATTGAGTACATGCAGGAAATCAGAATACAATCTGGTGAAGAATAATTTGGCCATAGAGGAAGAAGGAAAGAACAAATGAGAACATCTGGCTAAGAGATGGATAAATTGCTTCAGAAAGGACCAGTGACAATCAGTGGAAACAAAATGAAAGAGATGGTGACAGATGATGCAACACCCTGAGCCCATTTAAAAAAATAAATATATATATATATATATATATATATATATATATATATATATATATATTTATCGATAGAGAGAGAGATCTACACACGCACACATACACACACACACACACACACACACACACACATATATATATATATATATATATATATATATAAATATATGTGTGTGTGTGTGTGTGTGTGTGTGTGTGTGTATGATTCCCTTATGTATGATTGAAATTAATTAATGATGAACAAAAAAAAAATAAGACTGCACATACATAAAGCCAAATTACATAAAAACAGAACCTGTGAAACATCAAAAAAGGGAAACAAGTTCCTTTCCCAGTCTTCGCAACAAAACGCCTCATAACAGTAGCCTCCAACTTGTCTGAATAGTAACAATATTATGAGAAGGGTTTTTTATAAGTTGCAGTTTGGGGTTAAGGACTGGAGAGGGGGCAGGTTTAGGGTAAGGGTTAGCACACATTAATGAAATGGGAAGAGGGACTTTGCCACTAGACATTATACACTCAGATACACAAACATGCACCAAAGTACATTACAATCATGAAATCTAACTCAACTCCCAACTCTAACTCTAAAATACATACATCTGCATGCAAAACACAACACCTATACCCTTTTCTAACCTTTAATCTGCCCCTAACACCCAAACACAAGATACACACCTGCACAATCTAATCCCCTTCAATCCCCACTCACCTGTTGCAAAGAAATGGCACTTTGAGATATTGAATATTTGACTATCAGATGTTCAACAGACTCAATCACTTCTAGCATTTCTCAACCAAAGCAACATTCAATAAAACACAGGAGAACCATATACACATGCATCATCATCTTCCTTCGGCTGTTCCCATTAGGGGTCGCCACAGCGGATCACCTGTTTCCATTTCTTCCTGTCCTCTGTGTCTTGCTCTGTCACACCAACCACCTGCATGTCCTCTCTCACCACATCCATAAACCTTATCTTAGGCCTTTCTCTTTTCCTGTTACCTGGTAGCTTCTCCCTTAGTATCTTTTTCATACTATACTCCACATCCCTTCTCAGCACATGTCCAAACCAATGTAATCTTGCCTCTCTGGCTTTGTCTCCAAACCTTCCAACCTGGGCTGACCCCCTAATATACTTATTCCTAATCCTGTCCACCCTCGTCACACCCAGTGCAAATCTTAACATCTTTAACTCTGCCACATCCAGCTCAAACTCCTGCCTTTTTGTCAATGCCACTGTCTCCAACCCATATAACATAGCTGGCCTCACTACCGTCTTGTAGACCTTCCCTTTCACTCTTACAGATACTCGTCTGTCACAAATCACTCCTGACACTCTTCTAAACCCACTCCATCCTGCTTGTACTCTCTTCTTCACCTCTCTTCCACACTCACCATTACTCTGAACTATTGACCCCAAGTATTTAAGGTCATCCACCTTCGCCATCTCTACTCCTTGCATCCTCACCATTCCTCTATCCTCCCTCTCATTCACACACAAATATCCTGTCTTAGTCCTGCTGACCTTCATTCCTCTTCTCTCTAGAGCATATCTCCATCTCTCCAGGGTCTCCTCCACCTGTTCCCTACTCTCACTACAGATCACAATGTCATCTGTAAACATCATAGTCCATGGGGACTCCTGTCTGATCACGTCTGTCGACCTGTCCATCACCATTGCAAATAAGAAAGGGCTCAGAGCTGATCCTTGATGTAACCCCACCTCCACCTTAAACGCATCCGTCACTCCCACCGCAGACCTCACCGCTGTCACACTACCCTCGTACATATCCTGTGCCACTCTTACATACTTCTCTAACACTCCTGACTTCCTCATACAATGCCACAACTCCTCTCTAGGCACCCTGTCATATGCTTTCTCCAAGTCTACAAAAACACAATGCATCTCCTTCTGACATTCTCTGTACTTCTCCATCAACACTCTCAGAGCAAACATCGCATCTGTAGTGCTCTTTCCCAGCATGAAACCATACTGCTGTTCACTAATCATCACATCCCTTCTTAACCTAGCTTCCACTACTCTTTCCCATAACTTCATGCTATGACTGATCAAGTTTAATCCCTCTGTAGTTACTACAGCTCTGCACATCACCCTTATTCTTAAAAATCGGTACCAAAACACTTTTTCTCCATTCTTCAGGCATCCTTTCACTTTCCAAGATTTCATTAAACAATCTGGTTAAAAATTCCACTACCATTTCACCTAATCACCTCCATGCTTCCACAGGTATGTCATCTGGGCCAACAGCCTTTCCATTCTTCATTCTCTTCATAGCTATCCTTACTTCCTCCTTGCTAATCCATTGTACTTCATGATTCACTATCCCTACATCATCCAACCTTCTCTCCCTCTCATTCTCTTCATTCATCAACCCCTCAAAGTACTCTTTCCATCTCCTCAACACACTCTCCTCGCTTGTGAGTATGTTACCCTCATTATCCTTTATCACCTTTACCTGCTGCACATCTTTCCTAGCTTGGTCCCTCTGTCTAGCCAATCGGTACAGGTCCTTTTCAACCTCCTTAGTATCCAACCTTTCATACAACTCTTCATATGCCTTATCTATAGCCTTCGCCACCTCTCTCTTTGCCATGCACCTCATCTCCTTATACTCCTGTCTACTTTCTTCATCTCTCTGACAATCCCACTTCTTCTTTGCCAACCTCTTTGCCTGTATACTCTTCTGTACTTCCTCATTCCACCACCATGTCTCCTTGTCGTCCTCCCTCTGTCCCAATGTGATACCAAGCACCTTTCTAGCCATCTCCCTTACTAGCTCTGCTGTAGTTACCCAGCTATTTGGTAACTCTTCACTGCCACCCAGTGCCTGTCTTAACTCATCCCTGAACTCCACCTCACAATTACCCTTTTTCAATTTCCATCATTTGATCCTTGGTGCTGCCCTCACACTCCTCCTCCTCTTCTTGATCACCAACGTCATCCTACAAACCACCATCCTATGCTGCCTAACTACATTTTCTCTGGCCACCACTTTACAGTCTCCCACCTCCTTCAAACTGGCCCTCCTACATAAGATATAATCCACCT
>NC_056735.1:1556128697-1556216197 GCF_019279795.1 Protopterus annectens
ACCCTTCAGTCACTGGGGGCCCCAACCACAGCAAGTTATCTTAGTTCGATATTTTGATACATGTTTTTCAAGCCAACAACATCTAGTACTGCAATACTGTGTACTTAATAGACAATAAATCTTAGGATGAAGAATCCTAAGGACCTAAGTTCTGGCACCACTACTTCTCCTTTAAAGTTTAAAGACATCTCTAATTGTAGTAACAGTGTTTTGTCAAATAACAGGCTTCCTAATTTAATTACATGTTTTACCACTGACATAGTAGCTTTTTCATAGTTGCCTTTTCATAGTTAAATCCTGCTGGTGGACATTACCTCCACAAAAACTAAATTCATAGCTGGTTTCAGGCACTTGCAATATACAAGGCCATAGGGGTCCCCTCTTTCATTCTTGACTGCGTGTGGACAGCCCAAAAAATCTACTAGCTGGGAGAAAATGAGGAGAAAAACAGAGATCATTCATTAGTCATTTACGTGCCTTGTCCTAAACAAGGTTATGGCATGACCCTGTTAGGATAAAGCCAGTAATCTGTGAATGAACATGAGTGCATTAGAGATCAGCCAGCCAGGACTGATCTCAGTACTTACCTGGATTTCAAGAAGAGCAGATGCTCCCAATCTTCAGGGAAGGTATTATCTTTCAGGAAATTTTATAAATACTGGTAGGTATTGTAACTCTCAACTACTTCACTCAAGAATTCTGGACAAAGTCAAAACTAATGGCAGAATAACTATTCCAAATCAGGAAATTCCTTTTAAATATTATTATAATTCATGTAACATTGAATATAATGAGATATTATGCACCAACATGCTTTTTTTGGATAATAAGTATGCAACTCTAATGTCTTACATTATTGACTGTCTGTAATCCTAGGCTATTTACCAGCAAATCAAAAATTTTACAAGGCATAAGGCAAAAATATATGAGGCAAAATCAGGGAGAGTGTCAGGTGTACATTACTACTAATGTTTGCTAAACAGTAGTCACTGGTCTAGTGTGGCAGTACTAGTGTCACACAATGTATTGCAGTTTGCTGAAATCAATGTAAGACTAATCTTGCTATGACATATGCTTGTTTGTGTGTTTGTAAAAATATCAGTGATTTTTTTTATATGTGCACATGCACAATATTACTGGGCATATGCATAATTGTTCTGGGTCAGCTGGTTAACAAGTAATTATCTTTCAAAAATAAGGCACAAAATACGTGACAGAACATTCAGACCCTTGGTACATTTAGAAGGTCAGATGGCCCCCACAACCCAGACTGTATAAGTGGATTTTGACATGGACTTAGTGGTTGACTCTGCCTTCAGCCCTCTCCCATTCCAAAACTAGGCCTGCTTAGAGGTGTACACAAAAGGTTACTGTAACTTGTGTTGGTGGCTGGGAATAGTGTTGTGTCATCATTGTTTTTTTTTACAGCTGACAGTGCTTAATCAGAAAGTTCAGAGTTGATTGTAAACAAAGTTGCACATGATACTACTGTTCTAGACAAAATATTGTAAATATGTTTATTGATTATGGTTATTTTTCTATTTTATTTTTTGGAGTATATATATATATATATATATATATATATATATATATATATATATATATATATATATATATATATAGTTTCACAAGTTTCCAGCTAGCCTTATTAGGAGTTTCATGGTTAAAATGTGATTACATTTCTAAAATAACTAGATTCCAAAACAGCCAAGCATAAAAATTCCCTTTGAATATCACATGCCAAGGAAGGCAACAGTTCTCATGTTGCAACTTGATGGCATGTTCAGCAAATAAAAAAAAACGCATTTGTAAACTTTCATAGCAAATGTGAAGATCTGGTACATTTGACTCTCCTAATTATAGATTCATAGGTTATTGTTAGCCTTAATGCTAAGGGGCCATCAAATATTTCTGACCTATCACCCTATACTTGTAGAAGATTGACAATGTCTCCTTTAAGTAGACTTCCCCCTTATTGCATGGGTGAAAGTTTGTGGTCTTCCATTCAGTAGTTCAGATTAGTTTTAAAGGTTACTATGGAATTTCTCTTACCGGTCATACTGTTTGGTGTGTTTGATATTCTAGTATAGGTTTAAGTCTCCAGAACAGGTGTTTGCTTTAAAATTATTCTATTCAGGTGAAGAAGATCCTAGAATGCTGGGTTATTCATGAGCAAGGATCATCCCTGAGGAGTCTGTGTGAAATGAAGTGTATGGATTTAGCTTTTAGTCTATCTAGTGAGGAAGGTTTGCCTGTGTTTTAAGCATGTTTAAGTGTTTTTATTCAAGATATTGAATCAGGCATTATATTCATTGATCACCCTAATAAGAAAGGAATAAAGGGGTACTACAACATCATTAGACAATGGTGGGATAATACAAAGGATATGTTGTTTAAAGCTAAAGGATTTTTTAGCTGCCACAGAGATAAGGGGGTCAGTGAAGAGTCTGTTATCAATAAAGGCAGCCAAGTCCCTGCTGACTGATCCAGATTTAAGCAGATTGTTACATGTGGTTTACATAGCAGTTTGTAAATGGTGCCAGGCTTATTATGTAGGGAAAATGGAAATTAAATTGGCAAAAAGAATATACCAACATTTATACAATAAGAAAAGGGACAACAGAAACAATGCCTTGTATAAACGTACATTGACCTGTGATAGTTTCACAAAGTTTGACTTTGGTATTTTAGAGATAGTCCCCCCCAACGCAAGGGGTGGATTTTGGGAAAATAGATAGAAATATATGGAACTGCTCTGGCATATAAAACTGAATGCTGTTTCTATTCAGCCAGTTCTTAAGATGAGCACAGCCAGTTTGTAAAAATAATACAAAACTAACACACATACATAGTTTTTATTGTTTTTTTTTTATTAGTCAATACATTATTTTTAAATAATGTTTTTAATGTTACTGGGATGTTTTAACAGTTTTGGGATATTGCAGCTTTAAAGACTGTATAATTAATTATTTAATTATTTAATTGTTTGAAGTCTTGATTGTTACATGTTTGGTATTTAAATGAGATTTGGAATAATTGTGAGAACATTCTGATGAAGTCCCGAGAGTTATGGATGGAAGCCCTTAATGATATGAGCTTTTTCCTTGGTTTTTACATTAAAGTGGCCTTTTTCACTAAACATTTTAGGAGTTTTTTTACTTTAAATTTATATCGACCCTCTGACTAGTTGCCTGGACTATGTGGAGCACTTATGGGTTGCATGTGGGTTTTCTCTGTTGCCCATAAGGTCTGTGAAATATTTTATTTTAACAAAGTGTCCTTTGTATTTAAAGCATATGTTGCAAAACATTTTTATTACTTGTAAAATTATAATCAAAATGGGACATGCTATTCAAATAGTGGCTAGATTAGTGGTTATTTGACTTGTAAACTGAAATACCTTGAAAAGATGAAAAGAAAGACATTAAGGGTTTTAGGTTTAACACAGAGATAAGTCCAATATGAAACTAAAATAGCACTGTTAATAAAAGCTCAGGAAGTATTTAGTCAGCAGGTATTTATATGGAAATTTTTGGTTTAGGAACATCATCTATAAGATTAACATAATTAATAAAGTGAGAATTTTCTTTTTGGGATTTTTTCATAACATCTACTTTATTAATTGCGATGTTACTTTTATTTAACTGAAGTTCACTGTTTCCACATAAATCAGTATTTACTTGCAAAAAAATACTTAACTTTACTATGGTACTTGCTGCACCAAATATTACCTTCTGTGGAACTCTTTCCTAGGTTATAACAATGCACATGCCAGCTATGCCATTGGAAGAAACTGTGATTTGGCATGGGCAACCAAGCATCTCTTTCAGGCATATGTTGAAGAAAAAAGAAGTTATGTTCTTACCATAACGTTCCATGTGAGTTGTTCATCTCGCCTTTGTTCTTACACGTGGGTGCGGAGCCGATCCATCGGCTCTGAGTCGACCACTTTCCAAGTTCAAGATCTTTGAGTAGCTTGAGGCACAGTCCCTATCCCATGATGCTCTCCTACCAATCCCAGATCTAGTTTGCTGAACCAAGCAACAAAAAATACAACTAAGCACCAAAAATATAATATGTACATATGTATATAGCTATTTCCAATTAGCTAAGAGATATTCTGGCTGGAAGGAAGGGCACTAGACAGACCAACCAAACCACCAGTCATACCCATTCTTCCAGAACCCGGAGGGGGGAAGGTGGGAGGGAGTGTAACAACAAAGGTGAGATGAACAACTCACATGGAACGTTATGGTAAGAACATAACTTCTTTATGTGAAGTTGTTCAATCTCGCTGTTTGTTCTTACATGTGGGTAGCATCCCAGGCACACTAATCCTGGGCAACTCACAGGAGTACATTCCTGAGAACAGTGGAACCAAAGAAAGTCCTGTCCACTTTGTAATGAGTTATAAACATATGAGGTTTGAACCAAGTAGCAGCTGCACAAATGGCGTCCAAAGGTAAACGGGCTGAGTAAGCCTGGTAGAATGAGCTTTCACTTCACGTTCTAAAGGTTGGTTAGCTGAAGAATATACAAATTTTATACAATCAGAAAGCCATTTAGACAATGTAACTTTGGATACAGAAAGACCCTTCTTATTATCTGCATAGGAAACAAAGAGTTGATCCGATTTCCTAAATTCCTTTGTTCTGTCCAAATAAAACCTCAGTTGTCTGTGAACATCAAGCTTATGTAACATGTATTTCAATTTATTGGAATGATGTCTGAAAAAGGTGCGAAGCTCAATAGATTGGTTTAAATTAGTCTCGGAGTAGACCTTAGGAAGAAAAGTAGGATTTGTCCGGAGAGACACTCTGTCGGGGTGAAAGACCAGATATGGAGGTCTGACATAAAGTGCTTGCAGTTCAGAAACTCTGCGCGCCGAGGTAATAGCCACCAAGAAAATTGTCTTCCAAGAAAGAAACTTCAGAAGACAAGATGACGCCGGCTCAAAGGGGAAGCATAAGTTGAGACAGCACCAAATTTAGATTCCAGGGAGTAACAGGATGTCTGATGGGTGGCCTAAGGTGATGAGTCCCTTTCAAAAAAGCTTTACATAATCTGTGGGACATAATGTTAGAACATTTGCATCCCACATAAGAGTTGGATATAGCAGCCAATTGAACCCTTATAGTAGCAGCTGCCACACCATCGTGAAAAAGCGAAGTCAAGAATTCCAAAATACTATAAATAGGAGGGACATAGGGATCAATATTATGCTGAGAAGCCCAATGAACAAATCGCTTCCATTTGCTGCTGTACAGTTTCCTGGTGGAGACTTTATGAGAAGAAACTAGAATATGTTGTACCACAGAAGACAATTTATATAACCTGGCTAGGTTGGGAAGTGGATCAGCCAAGCTGTCAGTTTGAGGGAGAAAAGAGAGGGGTGAAGAACTCCCGACAAATGAGTCAGAAGGTCTGGCACTGGGTCCAGAACCCAAGGTTCTTCCACTTGGTATTGCTGAAGGAAGGGGAACCATATCTGCCGAGGCCAAAACGGGATTATCAGAATAACAGTCCTTCCCAAGCTTTTGGCTTTCTGTAAGAATCTGGGGATCAGAGGGGTTGGTAGAAAGGCATAAAGGTGACCCGAGGGCCAATAGTGTACGAGCGAATCCCTTGGGCTGATCCCCAGTGGACGGTATAGGGCAAAGAAGCTTCTGCATTTGGTATTCATCGGGGATGTAAAAAGGTTGCAGCAAGGCTGGCCCCATCTGTGGAATATCATCTCTGCCACTTGTTCTTTGAGGGACCACTCATGAGGCAACAGAATGGCTCTGCTCAATTTGTCCACTATCACGTTGGATGATTCCTGGATGTGCATTGCTATCAGAAAGCGCCCAGTGGATACAGCCCACTGCCAAATTCTCAGGGCCTCTCGGCATAAAGGGTAAGACTTGGTTCCCCCTTGTTTGTTGATATACCAGACTACTGACATGTTGTTGGTCTGTATTGCAATCGTCTCTCGAGGTAGAGAGTCGTGAAAGTGTTGCAATGCTAGAAACACCACTCGCAACTCTAGGACATTGATGTGCAAAAGGGATTCCATCACTGAACAAGTGCCTTGGATAATTCTTCCCTGAAACAGCCATGGACACTGTGGCTGAGGGAGGGGGAAGTACAAATGGGCGACCTACAGTTACCTGGTGGCTGTTCAACCACCAAAGAAGGTCCTTTTTGCAAGCGTTTGTCAGTAGAATCTTGTGTGACATTGGAAGCTGTTGATAAGACTACTGTGTGATGAGTAACCACTGGAGTAACCTCATGTGAATTCATCCCAGAGGAACCGCTATGAGTGTCGCTGCCATGGTGCCTAACAGCTTCAGAACCTGGAATGCAGGAACTCTTCTTTCCATTAACAAGTGGGACACTTGACTTCATAGAGAGATTACTCTTGCTTGAGGCAATCTGACCAAGGTAGTGGTAGTGTCTAGATCTGCTCCTATAAAGGAAATATGCTGCAACAGCAATAAAGCAGATTTTTCAAAATTTATGGTTATGTCTAACTGGGAGCACAGGTTGATTGTGTAACCTCTGGAACGAATCAGTTGATGCCTGGTGGTGGCAGTGAGGAGCCAGTCATCCGGATATGGAAACATGCAGAATCTTAAATGTCTCAGGTGAGCCGTGACCACTGCCATGCATTTGGTGGACACTCTGGGGGCTGTGGTGAGAACAAAGGGCAGCGCTCAGAATTGGTAGTGACCGACCCCCAGCCGGAAACGCAAGTGATCTCTGGATGGTCTGGCCATTTTGATGTGGTAATAGGCATCCTTGAGATCTGTAGAGCATATCCAATCATCTGTTTCTAGAAACAGTAGTATCGACTGAAGTGTGACCATCCAGAACTTTTCCTTTTTGACAAAGGTGTTGAGTTTGCTGAGGTCTAAGATGGGCCTCCAGTCCCCCGTTTTCTTTGGAACTAAAAAGAACCTGGAGTAAGTTCTGGATCCTATCTGGTCCTCCGGGACTGGCTGGATGACTTTTTTTTCTAGCAGTTTGTGAATTTTTATGGCTGCTTGATCCTGCAGACTGGGTGGAACATCTGGGATTCTTGTACGAATAGAAGGGGATTCTGAAAGGGGAATGATGTATCCTCTGGTAACTATGCTTTTTACTCAAGAATCTGATGTAATTCCTAGCCAGGCATCTGGATATAAAGCCAAGTGACCCCTGACTGCCTCCAGAGACTTGAAGGTTTCCGCAAAGGAGCATAAGTGCATCCAGGATTGTCTTCGCAGAGCTATCGCTGAACCTGCTGCCCGGGTCAATCCATCAGCTGCATAAGAAATGAGCAGCATGGATGAGTTCACAATAGAATTAAGGATGTTAAGTTCTGCCGTCACCTTCTCAAAGACAGTATCAGCTGTGTTGCCCTTATTGTATCTCCATGCTCTTTGAGGAGATCTCATTGGAGACAGGTAAAATGGGTTAAGTAGTTAAGCGATCTCATTGCAAAATGTCGCAGAACTAAAGATGCGTTTCCCGTATCTGTGCATCGTCCTAGAGTCTCTGTTAGGAGGATGGACAGAAGAAGAGGTTTCTGGCATCTCTTTCTTGGTGGCTGCTGCCACCACCATGGCATCAATGAGAACTCCCTTAGTAAGAAAGGATCTGTTTTGGGGGGAGGTGATAAATTTGTTGGGTCTCCGTGGGACCTGTTCCATGGAATAAGGAGACTCCCGCACCCTTCGAGCGACCAAATCCATTAATTCGTCAAAGGGCAGAGAAACCCAGGAGGTGGAAGGTTGAGACCCAAAGGCCTTCAGGAGCACTGACTCATCCTCAGTAGGGGTAAGGGACTGCCAGTCGCCCCTCTGCCTTAGTATTTCCAATATGTCTGCAAACCTAGACATCCTCTGAGGGGGACCCTTCTGATTCCTCTAAGTCAGTGTCTGATGTTAAGGATTCCTGAAGGGAATCCAAATGCCTCCTCTTGCACACTGTCTTCCTAGGGATGTCATCAGTGGGGGTGTCTGGTGAAGTCTCCGTATAGCCGGGGTCACCCAATGGGGTCACCTGAGGCTCTGGGTCTCGATGCTTGGTAGGAACCTGTGATGTAGAGAAAGAATGCAGCCCTTTAGGGGAGGAAGAGGAAAGATCTGAAGAGGTAAAGATCTTTGCAGACATGACCCTCCTCATGGCATCGAAGGCACCAGTGTCTCGGCCCAAGGTGTCTGCCAGTTCAGAGGAAGACAGCAACTTCCCCGGGGCCGAGGCCACAGGCTCCGAACCAGAGGACGGAGCCGAGCTCATCTGCACTGAAGCCCCAAGAGGGACAGTCAGAAGTGATGCCTCGGTTCAACTCCCCCACCCCCCCTGGAACCAACAAGAGAGTGTCAGCTCCGGGATTCTTTGATCGGAACCGAAGAAATCAAGGTTGATGCGGCCGAGGGCACTGGAACAGGCCTTGGCTCCAAAGGTTCCACAACTATCAGATCTTGTCTTTATGGCTCCGAAGGCTCAACTAGCCTCAGAGGAGGAGTAGAACTCATAACAGGGAGGGTCGCTGGCTTCTAAGTCAGTTGAGACGAAGCCAAAAGCAATTTGGCCAGAGCCAGGTTCTCTAAGAGCCTCTGCACCACATGGTCCACATCAATGTGCAAAAGGGTCCTGGAAAGAATGGGTCAAAGGAGCCACGATTCCAACACTGGGATTTGGCTCCGAGATATGAGTTCAGTACAAGGTTCTGAAGACTGAGGAGACGGCGACTGAGTCTTCCCAGAGGTGCTCAGAGCCGAGGACCTGGGCTCCGAGGACACCTTTGAAGACTCTGACCCCTTAGAGGACTTGGAGGTCTAGTCAGTCTTGTCCAATGCTTCCTGAAAGTCTGGCTTTAACAGCCCTCTATCCACCAACTTCCTTCGCCTTTCTAACATAACCCTGCTGCTGAAGGAGTGGCAGATAGAACAATCCTCTTGTAAATGTACCGGCCCCAAGCAGTACACACAAGAAACATGATTATCGGTAATGGATATTTTCTGCCCACAGTTACACGTCTTAAACCCCAACTTCTGTTTTTCAGACATGACAGATTCAAACACAAATTATCAGATCCCTGATAAGATATATCTAAATAACAGAATTATCAAGAAAGTTCAAATCCCTGAACATCAATCTAATAATATTAAGTATTATATATATATAGATATATATCGAGAAAGTTCAAATCCCTGAACAGAAAAAAAAATATCAATAGCAAGTTGAACAACAAATCTAACTGTGCACACTATAACAAGGGGATAGGGAAGCAACCTGACAGAGACCTGTCAAGTAAAACGCCAACTAAAGAAAGACCAAAGGCCTAAGAGCAACTGCTCCAACAATATAAACATTGCAGCTAACTCACTGAAATGCAACAAATATCTGTGATATGTCTAAATAACCTATATCAGATCCCTGATAACTATATCTATAGAAAAAAATTGTCCAAAGACAGGAAAAAAAGATTATTGGCCCGAGCTTCTCTGAAGATCGTGCGATCCGTTGCAGCAGCAAACTAGATCTGGGGTTGGTAGGAAAGCATCATGGGATAGTGACTGTGCCTCGAGCTACTCAAAAATCTTGAGCTTGGAAAGCAGCCAACTCAGAGCCAATGGATCGGCTCCGTACCCACGTGTAAGAACAACCGGCACAATTGAACAACTTCACATTGTGTACTATTTGTAAATATGCTGTGTGCTGCACAGGAACTGCCTGTTTTTACTACCACATCCACAGCATAATCCTGTGCAACTAAATGTATGTTGCTGTCTTTTCACATGAGATACCAGAATATCATAAAAGGATCTTTCTATATCCCCCAAACCCAGTGTCCCAGTTTCCCACTCCCTCCCCAGTAGTCAACTAACCAGACTGTGCACCCCCTTTTGCAGATTCCAGGATCCACCACTGCCACTAATGATGTTTTGGCTCAAATTCTTGGCCTAGTCTATTAGTGTTATTTAAGTGTCCACTTGTTTCAACCCTGTAACCTTAATAAATATTTTTTTTATGAAAACTAGTTATTAAACTCCAATTTTATATTCACTCACTAATATGAATGACACTTTTAAGTGTAGCTGTTTTGTAAACTGTCAAAGTCTATATACAAAATAAAGAGATAGTAAATTATTGGTGTGCATATTGAATAAGATGATATTATCCCATGAGTCATGCCAGGGACATTGTATGAAACTAAATCTCACAACCGGACTGATGTGATAGCTTCAGCTTTAAAAAACATTGTCAGTGTTAAATCATGTAGCAACAGACAAAACATTGACGTACAGATCAGATTACTAGGTATTTGATATAGTTAGCAGCATTAAGGAGCAGAGGTTATAAGTAGACTGTAAAAGGATTACACTATTTAGGCCAGAAGCCGCAGGGGGAGAGAGTTAATACTAGATGACAGTCTGATCTTAAAACTGAAGTATTCAGCTGTGTTTCAGAAAATCAGGTGCAGACATACTTGCAGACTTTGAAGAAACCACACTTATAGTAATTATAAGGACAATCAGATATTCATCTTTTAAGTGGGAGATGATTAAATAGGAAATTGCATAGTGTTTAGATATTTATTTTTTCCTCAAAAAGCATGTATAAAAGAACATGAAAGGTTTTAAACTATAACACATACCCCAATCTACAAGCATAGCACAGGAGAAAATGAGAAAAATGGAGAAGTTGTCATGGATATATGACACAGGCATTATTTATTTATTTATTTATTTATTTATTTTACATTTGCTGACCGGGCTAGTCTAACTGGATATATGTCCATTTTCAGTAGAGGCCCAGGGAGAAAAGCTCCAAACATGAATAGTGACAATGTCAAACATATATAGAAAGGCATGTAAAATCACATAAAGTGAAAGCATTGCTAAAAAAAAATATAATACTCAGGTTATTAACTCTAAAAATATTACTCTAAAAATTATACTAAATTAAAAAAAATTATTAGAGTAAAAAAGATTATACTAAATACAATAGTGGGTAAGAGTAAAACCCAATTAAGAGAGAAAGGCCTTTATGTTTTATAGAATTACTAAGAAGAAAAGAGTAGCATTGTCGCCTCACAGTAAGACGCTGTCCGGTTCGATTCTCAGCTAGAGCATCTTCTGCGTGGAGACATGCGTGAATGGGCATAACTTCGATGAAGGTTGTGCGTCAGGGCTGGTTACTCGGCACGTAAAAATCCACTACCAATCATTAGCGGACCGGAGTTCCACTGTGGCGACCCCTAACCGGGAAAAGCCGAAAGACACAACAACAACTAAGAAGGAAAGAGTAGTACATAGATTAGGTGGCATAGGATAGAGGAGTAGGGAAAGGAGTAAGAGAAGGAAGGGGGAAAGATATCAGTCTGGGTTAGCACATGGACAAAGCCAATGAGTTTTAAGATGTTCTTTGAGGTGTTTTTTAAATAGAGAAGTAGAAGCTAAGATTGATAGTTCAGAAGGAAGTTGATTCCAGTTTTTACCTGCTGTGTTAGAGAAAAGTGAGTCACCAGCTTTGTTGTTGGATTTAATTGTGGAAACTAGGAGCTTGTTAGCAGAGCGTAGTGTAGCAAGATTTTTATATGGTGTAATCAGATTAGAGAGGATAGGGGTGTTGTTAGGGTGGTATAGGATCTTTTGAGTGATAAGTAATTGTTGACAGAGTATATGGTTTTCCAGTTCTAGCCATCCAAGTTGTTTGAGGTTGAGGCAGTGGTGAGTTTTGAAGGGGGAGCATGTAATGAATCTAGCTATGCTATTATAACAGGTGACAAGTTTATTTTTTGATAGGTTAGTATATATAGCAGAGGCATAGAAAAGGGTAGAAATGAGGTGGGTTTGTGCAATAGTTTTCCTGGCAGAAGGAGTAAGGAAGGGTTTAATATTATAGAGGGTACTGAGTTTTTTGTTAATGGACTTTATGGTGGTGTTGATGTGGTCATCGAAGTTGAGACGATTATCAATTGTAACACCTAGTAGGCGGGTTGTAGAGTCTGGGGTTATGTTGGTAGCATTGTTAGAGGTTACAGAGAAGGATGGAGTAGATAATTTATGAGTAGGGGTAAAAAGTAGTAGTTTTTTTGGGGGGGGGATTTAAGAGGAGACAGTGTTGCATAAACCAGTTTTCAACATTATAATGAACAGTTTGGGAGAGGGACTGGAGAGAGTCTTTGTTCTTGGCTGAACAAATTAAGGTGGAATCATCTGCATATTGAATGCAGGTGGCTTGAGGAATATTTATGTGTAGATCGTTAATAAATAAGGAAAAAACAAGGGGACCTAAGATAGAGCCTTGGGGTACCCCAATATTTACAGGAAGTAGTGAAGACAGATTGTTATCCCAAAGGACTGCTTGCTGTCTATTATCCAGATAAGACCTAAACCATTCTAATGCTTGTGATTCAAGAGAAAGGATCTTTAGTTTGTCTAAGAGTAAGTTATGGTTAACCATATCAAAGGCTTTTGACAGGTCAATAAACAGTGCTGAGGAAAAGGAGTTATTGTTGCAATTTTTATTTATAGAGTCTGTGAAGGATAGTAGGGCAGTTGTAGTGCTATGGAATGATCTGAAGCCATGTTGGCAATTGGCTAGTTGGTTATCTTGTAGTAGGTAGTTAAGTAGTTGTTTGTGAATACATTTTCCATAATCTTATCTATTGGGGAGAGTAAGGCAATAGGTCAAAGGTTAGACAGCTCAATAGAAGACCCTCCTTTATGTAGAGGGATGATGTGGGATACTTTCCATATGGATGGAATTTTGCCTTCTGAGATGGTTCTGTTAATAAGGATAGAGATGGGATAGTCTATAGCTTTTGCAGCAATTTGTAGGTATTCAGATGGGAGACGGTCAGCAGAAGGGGTACAAGGTTTCAGTTTTTGAAGTAGCTTACAGATGAGAGAAGTAGGTACAGGTTGCATTTGAAAGGTAGGTGATGTAGTCTTGGAGGAATTTAGTGGATAAGCAGTAAAGGGAGGTAAAGAATTGGCTAGGGTTTGAATAGCTTCTGTAAAGTAAGTGTTAAAGGCATCAGGGATCTGGTTGGAGTTATTATGGTTAAAACCTACAGGGCAGGGGTACCAGAGTGACCTGGACGAAGAAGTTTGTTAATCCCTGACCAAAATTTTTGTGGAGTTTGTTGACTGGTTTGTTGGAGGTGAAGGTAGAAGTCTTTTTTGTCTTTGAGAATATCTTTCTTGGTGGCATTTCTTAACTGTTTAAAGTGGAGCTGATCTGATGGACATTTGGTAGTTCTCCATTTAGCCCAGATTTTATTTCTAAGGAGCATCTTTTGTCTAGTTTGTTTTGCGAGCCATGGGGCAGATTTGGATCTTATTCTAGTAGAACGAAGAGGTGCATGGTAATCTAGGATTTGAACAAATTTGGTGTTGAAATAGATAACTGCTTTGTCAAGTTCAAGATGGATTAGTGGTGACCAGTCCCATGCTTGCAGTTCATTTAGGAAGCTGTGTGGATTAAAGAATTTTTTTGAGTGGGAGGTTTTAAGATTATGAGTAGTTGGGATATGTACTTTTTGTCTAAGAATGTAGGTAAGCATGTGGTCACTGATATCGTTGGGAAGGGTTCCTGGAGTATAAGTTTCAGGGTGGCTATTAATAAGGATCCAGTGAAGAGTAGATTCTTTACTGGTGGGTTTGTGAATTTTAGTAGGAGTTGATATTAATTGTGAGAATCCAAAGAGATTTATGTGGTTAGTAGGGTTAGGGGAGCTGCAGGAGGACCAGTCGATGTTAAAGTCACCCAGTATAATGGTCTCCTGGGGTAGTTGGGTAGAAAAATAGCTAAGTAAGTTTTCAAGAGTATTAGTATTGTTACCTGGGGGAAGATACATGCAGATTAGATAGATAGATTTGGTGTTATTGATTTGGAGTTTGGTAGTCAGGAGTTCGGCTTTGGTGTCAAATGAAGGATGCACATTGAAAGGGGAAATTTGGAGATTAGATTTATAGAGAATGGCTATACCTCCACCTTTTTTGGTTATACGGTCACATCTAAGGATATTATAGCCAGGAGGGCTAATTTCCTGGTCTAGTGTAGATTGTTTTAGCCAAGTCTCTGTAAGGCATAGGATATCAAATGAGTGCACATCAAGGAGTGCATGCAGGTGGGAAATTTTGTTGTTGATACTTCTAACATTAAGGTACGCTATCAGGAGGGACCTTACAACAGTCATTTATTGCTTCCATAGTTATAGTTATCTATTATTTCATTTAGAACAATAAAAAGATGACATACTTTACATGAAAACTTTAGGTAGTGAAAAAATTCCATCATACAGAATTATGACTCTCATCTTACTATTTAATTTGTAATTCTAATATTACAGACTTTGTTTCTGGGCTGTTTTTGCCTGCAGTAAATAATTTTACAAACTTGGCTATGCACAGTGTTCAATATTCCCTTCGGTATTTCTTGATTAATAAACCAATAACAATTGACGTAGTTGGCTTACAATACCCCCTGATGTGCATTAACAAACCCCACCCAAACCCCACCAACATAGACTTATGTCACTCCCACTACATCTTGCATGAATACATTCTTAGTATTTATTTTGAATATTACTACTGCATTCACGAAAATGTTAATGGGCAACTGAATCAATAATAACTGATTACTATGTATTGACTGGCATATTAAGGAAGTTAAGAAGAAAGATACTGAAATAGAGGCTAACAGCTCCAACAATGCTTACCTAATGATACATACTTGTCCTGAATAATATGTACTTGTCATATGAATAAAAATGTACTGAAGTGTCCCCAATAATACATACTTGTGTCATATTTTATAGTAAACACTGCTGCATTGATAGCACCATAATAACTACCCGAAGTCATACTAAAGTGCAATGCTACTAAAATCGCTTCAAATGACAATTATAAAACTTTTAATAGATAGTTAAAACTGAATAACTTGCCTACTATTACTCATAAAGCCATACTTATGTAAGTTATTAATAGGTTATAATTAGAGTTATAAAAATTTAAGTAATAACAGAAAATGTAAAAAATAAGTAAGACTAGAAAGGATTGCAGAGCATAAACAATGTGTTTACTAAAACAATTGAATAACACATACAACGCACAATGCAAAAATATAAAATCAAGTAGAGCAAAATTAATTAAAATAATGTACTTATTAACTACATCAACATAAATTAAGGCAAGCTATTTATTAAGTACCTTAACATAAATTAAAGAAACCTATTTGTAACTACCTCAAGAGTTTATTTGCTATATCAACATGAATTAAAACATGATTTAAAACAACCTATTTTCTACACACCTACATATATATATATATATATATATATATATATATATATATATATATATATATATATCTATGGGTTCCATACACTAGATCGAATTTTCACTAATTCGAAATAGTGCATGGAATGCTCACTTCTGTACTGAACTTCTGTGCAGTACTCACAGACCTTAGGGTTAGGGCATGGGTCATAGTAAGGGAATAGCCTTACGGGCTATCCCCTTACCAAGACCTGTGCCCTACCCTAAGGTCTGTGACAACTGCAGCTCAGTAAAGGACATAGTAATGTCCTCCACTATGGTGCAATAGTCACGAACCTTAGGGTTAGGGCATGTATTAGGGTAAGGGGATAGCTTTACTAACTATCCCCTTACCCTAACCCGTGCCCTAACCCTAGGGTCCGTGACTATTGCACCACAGTGGAGGACATAGCTTGTTTTTTATGTCCTCCACTGTGCTGCGTGTTTTCGGTGAAGTGCACTTACGCAAAAGTTTACTTTCATTAAAGTGAACTTTTGCAGAAGTGAGGCTTCCTATTACAAGTTCGAAGTAGTGAACTTTCGTTCTTGTAATAGGAATCTATATATATATATATATATATATATATATATATATATATATATATATATATATTGAATCAATGTTTCAGTTATGGAACATGAGTGACAAAAGAGTGTGCAGCTGCAGGCATTCCTTGTTATCATGGGTTTACATCCTTATTTTTTTGTTCTTCATTTTTCTTCTCACTTGCTGTCATGGGTTAACATCCTGTCATGGTGATTCAATAAACTCCATGTAGGCTTAGTGCGAACCTTACAAGGAGTTTATGTGTTTGCGCAGTGATCAGAAGCACTAATTACATATGCATGTCACACACTGCATTTAAACATATACAAGCGAGGTTTCTTGGCCGGCAACGGTGTTGCTTGCCAAGAAAGCATGTATAGCAACATGAAGAGCAGCAGTCATGTAAACCTGTTTACCTATGAGCAAACTTAGTCTGCGGGACTGGGCAAAATGCCACAATGATTACCAGGGTTATTTATAAAGCAGTGTATATAGTTCCAACACACTACATGAAAATGTATACAGTAAAGCTTATTGTGGAAATGTGTCAGGCATACTGAATAAAAGTTGTGTAGATGATCAGTAAGGATACATAGACTGCATTATAAATCATTAGTCAGGTGTAGTATGTATATTGAAAAGGGACACACAGATGAATTGTAGGAATGAACACAGGGGAAGAGGATAGGTGAAACAGTGATGTACCACAGATGAGAGCATGTCACTGAAAACACTTATAGAATGAACAGTAATCACATATTGACATGATACAGTATGGACTGCTCAGTTTAGCAGAGCTTCTCTGACTTTCTCACTTAACTGGCTATGTCACTGTATCAAGCCTGGCTAACTCTCTCTAGAATGTGTAAAAATCTGTTAATCATTTTACTGTGTAATTTAATTTAATCCTGACTTACGCTCAGGATTAACTCTAACCTGTGGAACTTGTTTAACTTGCTCACTTACGTAATCTCTGTAAATAGTCTGTTTGTAATATGTAATGTTGTAGCTGCTTACCCTTGGACCTTTTCTCCCCGGGCCTCCGCTGAAAATGGACATGCATCCAGTCGGACAATCCCGGTCAACAAATGTAAAATAAAATAAAAATAAATAAATAAACTTTGGCAACCTAGACAGAGAACTGGAGTGAATCTAATCTAAACCCAATGCATCCTCTGAGAACAACGTAAAATACATATTTTTAAACTTGCTTTGCACTTGTTGAACTGTATTTTACTGTTTTTCTGTTTATTTTACTGTTGTAGCTGTTTGGCTGTTTTGTTCTGTACTTTGCATCCTAGTACTGCTGTATATCCTTATAGACTAGATTCAGATCTGCTGAATTTAGGCTGTTTAGAATAAATTAAGCACTAAAACCAGCAATCCTACATTAGGAAGGCCCTCCTGCACTCTTGTGGCAGAAGTGTGCAGCACAAGTCCCCTCTGAGTTGTGGATTGCTAGAATAGGGCTCAGTTTTGAGTTCTACCATTGGGTAGTTTGTATTTGAACTGTCTTACCTCACCTCTATTTAAGCACTGCATTTGCACATAGCTGCCCACCGAGCAATGTGGTTTGGCATTGCAGTGTATAGTCAGAAATATTTAGTAACTTACATTTCCCCTTGCATGTAATTCTAAACAATCCTTAGCTCCACAGCCCCTCAGTGTACAACACAGCTGTGCGTTGCTATCCAATGAGCAACTCAGCTGTGCATTCAGAGGCATAGATGCAGTCTCCCACCTTAGCCTTCCACAAAATAACTGCCCTTTGCTAGTCTCACAAGCAAATCTTATAGCCCATTCCCTATTAGTCACTACCTCATTTCCCATTAGTCACTGCAACATACACCTGCCCTAATGGATGGACTGCTCCCAGTGGGGTACCTACCAGGGGGGCAGAGGGGCGGTCCGTCCCAGGCTGCACTTTTGTTTTTGCTTCACTTCCCAAGGGACTGCCACGTTTACATTTTAGGTAAAAAAAAAAACACCGTTTTTGTTTTAATAACATTCGCCTTTAAGAATGGTCAGGTGACACACACCTGTTGCGTTACATTTGTACGTGCATTGCTGCACAGACATCCTGTTTTTTCTTTCTGCCTGCGTGCAATTCTAAATACAACAGATGTTCCATTCTTGCTGCATCTCTGTATATCCCTGAATGTAAGACTGTTGAAAAAGATGATAAATACTGATTGGTAGAAAGAAAATGCTCAAACAAGGTCTCATTAAAGATAGTCCTATTTCAGCATAACCAATGCGGTAAGAACATCTGTTATAAAGTTGTGTTATATTGGTGGTGGTTAGCATCAACTCTAATAAACTTATAAGTATACGTTGATGCAGCTCATCTGTTTTCTTGCTCTAAATGTCATGTTGTTTTTTTTTTTCTAGAGTGCTGCTTTTCAGTACAGAAGATGGTGTTACACAGTAAATACTGCAAAGACTGGTGACCGAGGTACACTCTGAAGTTACATAAAACATGCTTCACTTCATTTGTTTTTTATTTGTGCCTGAATATTAATTTGCAAGCTTGAAAAAAAACACTGATCATCCCTCTTAAATCATTTTTATACAGTATTAAATAATCAATCATATATGCTAATTGGCTGACACTTCTTGTCCATTACTTCTATGAAAGATATTTTTTGGAAGGGGATAGTGGCAGTTAGGTCAGTTCCCATAAACAGGTCATTGCAGAGGAGTCACATGACACAAAAATACTTTTTTTAACTTGGTATTGCTGATTAACTATAAACTAGATCCTAAACATTAATAACACCCAGCAGTTTATTGTTATACATTAGATGCAAAGTGGTTGCCAATGTCCCATATGGTGATTTTACCCTCTCCAGCTGAAGGGTGTTAAGTCTTTTTAATGTATGCCTCTATACAGAGATTTACACTGACACTACATTTATGGCTGCTGTTATTTAAAGTACTGAGTACTGTACCTAGAAAGTTGTGTAGGAATTTCAGGATCATGGTTTGCACACCATCTTTAAATGGTAACTGCTTTTCCTTGCACCAAATTGTCTGACATGGTTAATCACTTGATATCAGTTACAGTCTGTAAGTGTATAGAGAACAGGGCTAATATGAATGTTGTCTAATGTGCCATTCTGATATAATGGTATGGAAGTACACCTATGCAAATTACATGTGTTTACTTCAGAGTTAAAGCAAATGGTACATAGTCACTGACTTGTCTCAGGATATGCTTTTGTTGTTTTTCTTTCTGCTTTTCCCAGTTAGGGGTCACCACAGCGGAACTCCGGTCTGCTAATGATTGACAGTCGATTTTTTTTATGGTGCCGAGGTGCCAGCCCGACTCCCGACCTTCAACAAAGGCACGCCCATTCACGCATGTCTTTCAAATGCCACTCGACCATGGGGAGGACATGCAGACTCCACACAGAAAGCGCTCCAGCCAAGAATCGAACGGGAGAACCTTTTGCTGTAAGCCGACAACGCTACCGCTGCACCACTGTGGCTATGGATGACTTGTCTCAGGATATAAGAACAGAATTTTTTTTCAGGAGATATGATAATCATGTTATGTTATTTTATTTTCAATTTGTTAACCTGATAGTCCACCAAGCCACAGGCCCTTTCTCAGGGGGAAGAGACAAAGAATTAAGTGCACATAAATATTGCTAGATAGTAATTCTTTCATTTTTCTTTATATGTCAGTATACATCTTAATACCAGCTTATCATTTTTTAATGTAATATAGACAATTTATTCAGGGCAACAGGCACTTCATTTGTAGATGAAACAATGAGATATAAAGTTGTTTGCTAGCAGCAACCTCTTCATTAGTTACAGATCTCTTTAATGTGGAATTATTTAAATGACTTTTACTTCTGCAGATATTGTGTATATTTACTGATATTGGTGTATTGTAGTGACAGAAGTTTGAGTAGACTTCTACAATGGAAATGTTCTGAACTGGGCAGCTTTGTCATTATTGATTCATACATTTTGTTTCTTTACTTACTGGAAAAATGTACAAAACAATAAATTTAAAACACACCCTAACAATAGTGCTGTATTATACAAGGAATATAATTTAATACAGGAAGGTTAATCAAAGAACATATGCATGTTTGCATGGTCATAAATATGTGTGCAAGTTGCCTACGATTTGAAAATAGCCCAAAGGTAAACTTTATCTGCCACTGGCCAGATACATTTTCTTTGAATATGGGTCTCAATGCTGTTTCAATGAATGTGGACTTCAAGGGCAGAGAAGTTGTAATTCTGTCTGTTTTCATTGTGAGACTATAGTGCTTTGTTTAGCAAATGTCTATCAGTGTTTGTGCTAATTGTAGAAGTATAGCAGGAAACAGTATGCACATTACAGTGTTTATGGTAAGTGGGGAGAAATAGCCAAGGAATGGGACACTGGAATGGTTGCATGGGGGGAGGGCTATATATGGGGGCCCATTTGACCATGATTTTTCTGAGGGAGGATGGGTGGCAAACTCAAAGAAAGCCCCAGGTGGCACAAACTCTAGCTATGCCACTGACTGCTCCCCAGCATTTCAACAGCCAGCCTGCTTGACACAGGCATCCTGAAGCAATGCAGTAGTTGCCTCATGTATACTGACAACCACTTGCTCTTAAAGCAGACAAATACAATATGTGAGAGATGTAACTATACCATGAAATTAGAATCAGTCCTCTCACAAAACAACAAAGACATACAACAGGTTATCAGCACACGTACCTTCTTGCCAGCACAAGAGAAGGTCAAGACAGATAAACTCACATATATGGAGGTACTCACTAAGAGTCTACCAAAAGACCAGAGACCTCCCAAGCCCAAACAGCATACACATACAGGCTCATGAACAGAATCCACCACCACACATAACAACACACATATAAGTGTCTCAACAATTAAACCCATATGGCAAAACACCTCAAAACCAAATGTACTGGTTGTAGGTGACTCAGTAGTGAGGCACATGGAAGTCCCCCTCACCAGGTTAAACAAGGAGAAGGTCACATTCAGCTGCCTATCAGGTGCCAAGATCCATCAAATCATGCAATCACTCAAGTAGCTCAGCAACAATTACCATTATAACTCTGTCATGGTACATGTTGGTGTGAATGACTTGAGATGTACCTCTCTGGACTATATGAAGAGAGACATGTCTGAATTCTCAGATTATGTGTCTCAGGCAGGTATGTCCCTAGCCCTAAGCAGCATTCTACCTTCACCGAGGATGATGCCAAATTACAGACAAAAAAATTATTGATTTCAATAATTGGCTTAGCTTTTGGTGTCACTCCAGGGGATCCAGTATCTGTCTGTCTAGGAGGACATGGTTGAAAGTCCACTCTTTGACAGAGATGGCCTTCACCCATCTCCACAAGGCTTTGGGATACTGGCAAATATGCTTGCTTCCCCCATAGTGCCTTTTTTAGACAATGTCCAAGCAACAAAATTTCTGATGTAAAGAAAACTGCTAAAGATAAACTCAAGTTCATGCTGCTTAATGCTAAGAGCCTAAACAGTAAATTGCACTCCCTGGAAGCACTCCTCACACTGGTAGATGCTGACATTTGTACAGTCACAGAGACTGGGTTCAAGGCCACTGACAGCAGCCCAGCCATACAAGGCTACAATGCCTTACACACATTCAGATCCCAAATCGAGCATGAAAAAACTAAAGGTGGAGGTGTATCCATCTTCAGTGAATCTAAATACACCTCCAGACTGGTAAAACAGTACGACTCTCTTGAGCTACTCCAGGTCCAATTAACTATAGGAAAAATACCTATCCACATCATCACTAGCTACAGGTCCTCCACCATGAACCAGATGAAGCACACTGCCTACCTGGACTTACTAGAGTCACACAGCCTAAAGCCTAACACCTTGGTCATGGGAGACTTCAACTATCCTTCCATTGATTGGGCAACCTACACGAGCACAAACATGATTGTTATGAGGTTCCTGGACTTTGTTAATTCAAATGCCCTGGAACAGTTGGTCCGCACCCCTACAAAGGGAAAAAAATGTACTGGACCTAATGTTCACCAACATGGGAGGTCACTGCACTACCTCCTGTGTGTTGCCCTCCCTGGTAAGGTCTGACCAGAAATCTGTTTCATTTGAAGTAAAAATCAAACCTGACACCTCCTCAGGAGTAAAAAAGAAAGTAAAAATATGTTTCCAAAGCTAACTATTGCCTACTAAGTGATGGCATAAAAAGCTTCAAAGCCTCTACCAACATAGACAACAATACCCCCTATGCAGAGAAATACACAATTGCCTTATATAGCCACTTAAACAAATGGAGTGATTCAGCTGCACCGACCAGGAACAAACCAAGTCTCCCTGAGAAAACAAGCCACCCTGGTGGACTGTAAGTATAAATAAGTTATACAACAAAAGAAAGAAACTGATATCTAAGAACAAGAGGGAACAAACTCAACAGAGGAAAAATACCCTCCACAGCTTGAACAAATAAATCAGATATCTTGTTAGGTCCTCCAAGGCTAACTATGAGTCTAAATTAGCATCCCTTACTAAAGACAACCACAAGGCATCATAGAGAAACTCTTCCAGCTAGGTATTAAGCCATACATTACTAGACGGGTAGCAAACTGGCTCACTAACAGAATGCACACTATCAAAGTTGGGGAGTCCACCTCCACCAGCAGGCCTGTTACCACTGGGGTACCACAGGGATCTGTATTAATCCCTCTACTGTTTGGAATCTATTTCTCCAAAGTCCAGACTAAGGCAGATAGCCTGTGGCTTATCAAGTTTACAGATGACTGTAAACTGGGTGCAATCATAGAGTCCTCAAATAATGTTAGCATACTTTAGAAAGGGCTGGCACAAACAAATGACTGGTGCCAAGCTCACAGACTAAAACTTAACTCAAAAACTGCTTCATTATCCCTTTGGCAAAGAAGTAGACCCTGCAAATTATGACATAGATAGCAACCCTCTAAGCTCAAACTCAGTGGTGCGAGACTTAGTAACACAAGTTAATAGCCACCTAAACTTTGTTCCCCATGAGTCCATAGTGGCAAGAAAAGCATTCTACATTATGCACCTCATAAATAAGGGCATCACATTAAAGACCAGGGAGGGTATAGCTCCACTGCACTCTACTCTTATCAGACCACTAATTGAGTACAATGGTCCCTTCTGAATGTATCTCACCAGACACCTGCAACAATTGGAGAGACTACAAAAGATTCTAACCAAGAGAATCCAAAACCTCCAAAACATGATATACATGGGCAGACTGAAAGCCCTGTCACTGTACTCTGTATCATACAGGTTGCTGAGAGGTGAACCTAGCCTGGCCTACAGAGCAGCCTTGGACCTTAACCTAATGAAATTGCTGCACATCCGAAAATCATATAGGACAAGAATAACTCACTCCAGCAATGTCAACCTGGCTTGTGACATTAACAGAACATGCTACAGAAAAGGATATATATATCCCAGCAATTACCACTCCTCTAGAATAAGCTCCCATTCTATGTGAAGCAGAGCTCTTCAATGACCCTATTCAAGTGCAACCTTGACAACTGGATGGGTGACCATAAATTCACTCTGGGGGTGGCACCTATGTCCCTCATGAACAGGAGCAGTCAGTGCTGATCACAGAATCGCTCTGCAAAAAATAACCATCTAAACATGGTCAATATGGGTATTCAAGTTTTTTTGTATGGCTAAGCTTGTAAAGGCCCTAGGGCCATTAGCCTAGTAACCTTTTATGAACCTATAAACCTATGACTGCACAGTTATTGCATATTATGTGACTGTCATGCCAGGTGACATATAAGTGGAGTGAATACTTTATGATATAAGCATCTTGACATGAACAATGGACAGGACATATATCAGGGATGGTATATACAATACAGATTAGGTGCATATTGTGAAGCTGTGCAAAATGAGTTCTGTGGATATGAATGTAATGTCAGCATAGGTTTCAGCCAAGTGGGACACATAGCAACATGCCCATGGACAACAGTAGACAGAAGCATGCACAATCAGGGACAATATCAGAATAATACCACCAGCAATCCCATGTCTTCCACATAACATATGTGATTGTGAGTGATTATAGATGGCTCTGCAAGAACAACTTTTACTACCATTATGATTCATTAGCAATCTCTGAGGTGAATCAAGCACACCTCCCTCAAAATCTGCCAGAGGTGTTCAGAGGGACACTGTTACACCCGTATTAGAAATAACAATCAATCCTGGCTAGTTGACAGGTGTGCATACCACTAGATCTACTCATAGGGGTAGTTGTTCATATTGTAATTATCTTGTGTATTTGCATTCATAATGGAACTAATCTCCACATGAGTATCCTTCATCTACTGTGTCCCCATAGCTGTGGCATCAATCCTTTATGTGTGCCGATACTGTATGCATTAAACCAATACCACACATTGATTCAATGATTGTCCACAATTTGCAGTTCTCCTCAAAGCTGGTTAAAGAAAGGATTTGTAAGTCAGTTTTGATGTCTGACACTTAAATAATGGACTGGAAAGGGGCTACCACATAGACTTGAGGTATGGACCTGGTCACTAGACTCTAGATAGAGATGATCTTACACACTGCAACATATTTTCTGTCACGTATGTGTTCCAGTTGTCTACCCACTTGGCAATGTAGGTGTTTACGGCCACTTGTAACAGGTTCTCTGTAATACCTGACTGTTGATTTGTGTCAAATACCGTGACCAGGAGAAGTGACACAGGATGATAGTGCTGTCATTATGCATGACCTTGGTAACCTTCTTGAAGACAGTGAATAGATGTAACAGACATGATGTAGCCTGAACAAATCAAATGTGGGTTGGTGCACAGTCGAGATATTAACTGGGTCATTTTAAAGAATGTTCATAATAATTCCTTGACCTACATCACAGATGAGGAGAATCAGGATGGGTCTATAACTCCATGCATCAGGTGATGCACCCCCCCCCCCGAGTCAGAAGAATGCATGTTGCTGTATACCCTTCTGTGGGAACATAGGCTATCTGAAGGCTGTGTTGACATATAGATCCAACTGTGTATGGTAGGTCAGGTTTTAAGTCACGCTATAGGCAACATCAGATGTTGTCAGGGCCCATTGTTTCTGTATTATTAGATGAAGACAGCACACAGCTGAGCTGCCATACTGAGAATAAACACTGAATAATGTTTGCATGTATACTTTGGCTGATAGCCTGTGGGGGCAGGGTAGTGATATGTGAGACAAACTGTGAACTTGCAGATTGTCTATCTCCTCTGGGTGGGTATGTCTGCTGACATCCACACACATATCTGTGCTTAGTTCTGTATTCCACTTAACATTTCATATGTACAGGAATAAATGATTTGTGACAAGAACTCCATATAGCCTCGGTCATTCACCACATTCCCCACACTGTTGCTATGCACACAGTCGTACAACTGTACCAATGTCACATACTTATATCACTTGCACAACCTATGCCTATATGTGTTTCTTGAACAGGCTGTGTTTGAGTGGCCTGATGTTATATCAGGACACATTAGAGATCATGCAGAACATTTCATGACACAAATGGTAATAGTCATACAATGGTGCTGCTGAACACCTCAATAATCCTTGGGTGTAGTAACACAGCTGCACATATAATGAATTCCACAAGGTTGCAATTTCATCAAAACATGTGATATATTGGTTGTGTATATTACAGCATAACAACCATGTATATGAGACAAGGCTTATGAGACCATGTAATCACTATGAATTAATATTGATTTCAATCACAGAACATTTAATGATGGATGGTATGTAGACACATGCACATCTGTGCCATAATGCAAAAGTCATTGTGGTGGAATGTGAACTGGGGTCTATATTACATCATGAAATGTTTAAATATGTGAATGATGATTAATCAATCCCATGTAAGTGAAAGCTTACGATGTCGACACCCCAGAACAGTGATTTTTTCCCAAGGGAAACAAATCATTGTACCAAAAAAAAAAAAAAAAACAACAAAAAAAAACTTTAAAACAGTACATAAAGTGGTAGTCCTTGTTTTGGATAAACTTTGGTTTGTGTGTGATTGTGATATGTTACAACCACAAAACCATATTTATATTTGGATAACTGATTTTTTTTGTTTCTCTAGTCAGTAATATTGAAAAACTAATAATATTTTTTATATGTAAGCAAGACTTTTACTTATGTGATATTTATGTGTAGTAGTCTTCTTTTGTGTTTTATGTCACCTAGGACTATGACACCCAAGCATCCCAATCACCACAATCCCCCTTCAGTGACTTAGAGAATGATGTGATTGTACCAGTCTTTCATCATCATAGTGCCTTTCAGCTTGAAAGAGGATGTGGAGATATGTCTGAAGAATGCAAACTTGGAACCAGATAGTGAATGATGTCAGTGCTGTTGGGGTATGCAGCAGAATATATGATCAGGTGCATCATAGGGCCACTGACATGATTTCATCAGTCCAGAGGAGAGCAACTGCAGTGGCCCGTGGCTGGCTACTGGGGTGGTGCCTGCTACACAGCCACCACTGACACCAAATGAAGAGTTCCTGCCCACTGTCTGGGATCTAGATAGCTCAGTGGAAAGTGCACAGTAGCATGTGATTGACGTTGGTGCTGCTGTTTCAGGGAGGATAAGTATGTCCCAGGAGGAGCTTCCAGGTAGGCTTACATACATCCATTTTTAAAGATTTCTCGTATAGTAGAATATTGAAAGCAATAGTTAAGTTGGTTTAATATTATTTTTGGGGGGGGGCTATGTATAGATTGATACAGTTAACAACACATTCTGGTTCATTGCAGATAGGCTTGGGATGGGCATGCCATTCAAGTTTCAGTTAAATATATTGTAAATGGACATATAAAGGCCAAACATTTTCCACTGTGTTTTTGTTATTGTGATGATGGCATCTTTATATGCTTCTAGGATGATCCTCCCTAGCAAGTATGGAGACATCTGCACATAGTAAGCCAAATGTTTTTATTTCAATACTGATGAGCATTTGACAGAAACATGCATTTATCCATATGTGTGAGGTAAGTGTCAAGACTGTGTGTATTGCTGTACAGTTCATGATAGTGGCAGCATTGTTAGTTTGTTAGCATATATTAAACTGTATTAGTGTAGCTATTAATTTCTTTTCTGTGTTTGTTGCTTATTATTACAGGTGATCCTGAAAGTGGAAGTGTAGGACTCTTACTCCCTGTTGTCAGAGTATTGGCAGACTCTGATCTTACCACCTGTTTTCAGAGTATTGGCAGACTCTGATGATGATGGTGGCCAAACACAGACACAGTCGGGGGGTGCAGATGGTGAATCTGACACTGAGGTTGACATTCAGCCATCCCCTGTAATTCCATTTGACACAGCCAGTAGATCTATGCAAACCCAATACAAGTAACCCTTAGATATTGGACAGGTGGAGGGTGAGACACTTGATCAGTGTCTTCAGTGCCTGTTGACTCTGGCTGTAACCAAAGTATAGTGAGATGCCATGCAGGAGTGTTATTAATGGTGTTTGGAGGAGGCCTGCTGTCCATTCTGCACCTGATCCTGGTGTGTCTCGACATATATTTAGGGTCATCATGGCAGTACATGCACGTTCCAATAGGGCCTCAGGGGAAATGCTTAGGGTTGTAGATATGGCACAGGATGATATGTGTGACTGCCTCCACCATGTTGCCGATTCAATGGATCAGATGAATGACACATTGGAATAGACAGTAATGGAACATCTGCTGGGAGGGGGATGGCTTCCATGTGGATGTAGGTCAGCCACATCATCTGATGTTAGCCGATGTGACTGTGCCCAATTATGCTCCCATAGTGGAACTACTTCCATGGATCCATCAGTGGTTGAGATGTCCACACCCAGACATGGCAGGCCATGGGGTCATGGTCCTGGGCATTCTCCTGAACAGAGCTCATTCAGCAGACATTAATCACATTGTAAAATGAAAAAAAGGCTTCCACCACAACGAAAAGTTCACTGAGAAGTTCTGTTAAAATGTCGGCTTTAATAAAACGAAGAAATAAAAAGCACAAATTGTGCTGTTCAAGTTGCAGGTCAAACAGAATAAGTGCTTTCAGTTAAAAAAACTTCTTCAGATCCTAGTGTGTAGACCTGACTGACTGCTGTTAAATAAAGATCCTTAATTGCTCAACCAATCACATACAGCAATCAGATGCACGCCTTCCTTAAGCCTCCATTTCATTTCTTAATTAGGCTTCTCTCTTTCAAAATAGGTTTAATAGGAACTACTCTGTTGAGCCCTGGAAATAAATTAGCTCTCAGGTTCATGATCCATTTGCTTTCTTCCTTTTCAGTTTTGTTGACAATGTCTCCTCCTCGGAGGTTAGTAGTCACATTTGAGATAACCATAAAGCTAAATGAATGCCCTGGATTTTCAGACACATGTCCATGTAGGGCATTGGTTACCACTTTATTCTTGATGTCTAACAGGTGGCGAAGTATCCATTCCTTAAACTTTCTATTGGTCTTTCCTATATAATAGGCTTGGCACAAATTACAAGTGCCAACATATATAACATTCTTGGTGTTACAGTTAGCAAAACCAGAGAACTTATAGCATTTGTTTGTTACCGGATGAACAAAACTGTTGGAACATTTAATGTGGCTGCAAGCTTTGCAAAATCCACATTTCCAAGTTCCTAACCTATTTCCTCCTTCTGTAGTCTGCTTGTTAGGTATTCCATCATAGTTGCACAATAAATCCTTTAAGTTCTTCTTGTTTTTATAACCAAACTTAGGTGTTTCCCCTACTATTCTCTTAATCTTACTGTCAGCAGTTAAGACTGGCCAAAATTTCTTGATGGTTTCACGGACATCAAAGAAGTCAGTGCTGTAGGTCATCATGCATCTGAGACTGTTGCTGTTTCCACCTTTCTTCACATCACTCTGCTTCCGTTTTGAGTAGTATGGTTGCCCTTTGTTGTATCGAATGGACATTGCTTTGCCTTTACTCATGACTAATTGTTTTTCATTATAGCCTCTTGAAGCAAAATTCTGTAAGAGTTTGTCTTGTTCCTGCAGAAAACCATCATTGTCTGTACAGAGCTTGGATATCCTGGTCACTTGATTTTCAACAATATTCTGAAAAACATGCCTCGGGTGCATGCTATTGTAGTATAGCATATGGTTCCTCCAGTTTGGTTTCCTGAATATAGTAGTGCCAATTCCTTTGCTATTATTCATTGAAATTATCATGTCTAAGAACTCAATCTCATTTGCTGACGTTTTCACTTCGAATCTTAGAAAGCTAGTCGTACTTGTTAAATAGTCGACAAAATCATTTAGGCATTGCATACTGCCCTTCCATAGGAATATAACATCATCCACAAACCTGTTGTAAAAGATGATGCATTTCTTCCATTCATTTTTCGTATCCATTTCCCATTGCCTTTCCCATTCAGCTAGGACTATATTGGCATAGCTGTTTGCACAGGGGGTGCCCATGGCTACCCCCCATTTCTGCCAATAGTAGCTCTCACCATAGAGGAACACATTGCTCTCCAGGACCAATTCCAGGAAGCTGCATACTAGATTCACATCCATGTTTACTTCAAAATGAGAGGCAAAGTCCCTTACTGCTTCTATTCCTAGATCGTTGGGTATGCAAGTGAATAAATTGTTGACATCCATCGTCACCAAAATGAGGTTGTCTATGGAGCTTTCTTGCTCCATTCTTTCATACAGTCTCTCCAGCAGCTGACCAGTGTCCCTCAATACAGTATGTGTGAAAGGCAACAACTTCTTGAGTTCAGATTCCACATAGATTGAAATGGGCTCAGTGACCCATCCTCTCCCCGAAACTATCGGTCTCAGAGGGGGGTCAACACTGTTCTTATGAATCTTAGGCAACCCTTTGATAACAGGTATAGTTGGATATACCATTTCAAGAAAGTCATATAGATTTTTATCAATTGCTCTAGTCATTAATTTGTCATACAGGACATTCTGTACTGAGGACATCAGTCTGTCTACTTGATACTTCTCAGTTTTGTGGTATGTATCACTATGGCTTAACATATCCTGCATTTTCTGGGCCTACTGTATTGAATTCATCACTATTAAGGCTCCTCCTTTGTCAGCTGGCCTGAAAATAACTTCTTTCATTGTTTGCAATTCTTTTAATGCCTGAAACTCATCCTGTGTTAAATTGTAGTAGTGTTTACTTTTTCCTTTTGACCTCCGTTCAAACACCTCATTCTCACATAACCGTAAGAACATCTCCACAGTGGGATGATTGCTGGGGACAAAGGAACTTGGTTTTTTCAACACAGACGATGTATAGTTTGTACCAGTATTTTCATTGTCAAAAAGACACTTCAATGTAACATTCCTACCAAAGCACCTTAAGTCTGTCACTAACTCACTCAGGTCAGAACGTATTGAGGGTATGAAGCTCAAGCCTCTTTGCAGAACACTCTTTTGGGTAGCTGTCAGCTCATAATCGGATATATTAATTACCAACAAAATCGATTCATCTAAGCTCATTGAGGTTCCTAAGTTACCTTTCTCTTTTTCCTCTCTCTGCTTTCTGACCTGGATCTCCCGACATTTTTCTGTGTTAATAAAAAGGGAGTTGCTGTAACAAAGGTGCATGGACAGATCCCTTCTTTGGTATCACGCTCGGAACTATTTCACTTGAAGGCTGAATGCTTCCTGCCTATGCAGTGTCTACATTTGCTGCATTATCATTTTCCGTTAGCGATGTAATGACCTCGAGCATACCAGAGTCATTGTTAACTATACTACCATTAGTCCTATTGTTAGGAGTATTGCGAGAGGCTAATTCAGGATGTTGCCCATTAGTGTGTATATTACTGTGTACTTCAGCATGTATATTCGCACTAGAAACAGTCCTGCGTGTCACAGGTACATTTCCCAAGTTGTCAGAGCGTTCTTTTCTATCTGGTGCTCTCTTATCCCTCAGCCACTCAAACAGGCGACCGTTAGTAAAATCAAAATAATCTCTCTTCAGTTTGTTAATTTTTATATTTTTCAATTTGTTCTCATAGGTTTCCAATTTATTTTGCAGGGTTTCTAGCTTAAACAAGCAGCTATCGGGTAATTGCATAGTTTCCATTTGCTTTTGCTTACATTCAATAAGAGCAGAAACCTCATCTTCATGTGGTTTAAAGTAGTCTATTAGCAGCTGCATGTAACTGAAGCTTGTCTCTATGTTAATCTCCTGCCATTTGGCCAGGAGATCGGGGTAGGTGTTCCCATAGCTGGGCATACACCTAATTCTCAATCCCCTCGGTATCACATTATGATGTAGACACGCTTCCATGTGAAATCGCTGCCATTGCAGCCTCTTGAGCTTATAGGCTGCATTCTCAACTTCTCTAAAGATATTATCAAATTCTTCATTACAGTCTGTAATCAGTTCCTGATTCACACCAGTCTTTATATTGATATCAAATAAAGGATCGAGCATACCTGCATTAAATGTAGTATTAGTTTTCCAACCATTTTCCATCACAAAATACAGTGTTGACACCAAAGCAGTAACAAATAATGACTGTGTGAGGTGTTAAGATAAAAAAACAAGCACAAACAACCAAACCAAAAACCACCTCTAGAGGAAGCCTTAATAGGCAAAAATAGTAAAATGAAAAAAAGGCTTCCACCACAACGAAAAGTTCACTGAGAAGTTCTGTTAAAATGTAGGCTTTAATAAAACGAAGAAATAAAAAGCACAAATTGTGCTGTTCAAGTTGCAGGTCAAACAGAATAAGCGCTTTCAGTTAAAAAACCTTCTTCGGATCCTAGTGTGTAGACCTGACTTACTGCTGTTAAATAAAGATCCTTAATTGCTCAACCAATCACATACAGCAATCAGATGCACGCCTTCCTTCAGCCTCCATTTCATTTCTTAATTAGGCTTCTCTCTTTCAAAATAGGTTTAATAGGAACTACTTTGTTGAGCCCTGGAAATAAATTAGCTCTGAGGTTCATGATCCATTTGCTTTCTTCCTTTTCAGTTTTGTTGACAATGTCTCCTCCTCGGAGGTTAGTAGTCACATTTGAGATAACCATAAAGCTAGGTATCGGTCTCAGAGGGGGGTCAACACTGTGGCTTTTGCAAAGCTTGCAGCCACATTAAATGTTCCAACAGTTTTGTTCATCCGGTAACAAACAAATGCTATAAGTTCTCTGGTTTTGCTAACTGTAACACCAAGAATGTTATATATGTTGGCACTTGTAATTTGTGCCAAGCCTATTATGTAGGAAAGACCAATAGAAAGTTTAAGGAACGGATACTTCACCACCTGTTAGACATCAAGAATAAAGTGGTAACCAGTGCCCTATATGGACATGTGTCTGAAAATCCAGGGTATTCATTTAGCTTTATGGTTATCTCAAATGTGACTACTAACCTCCGAGGAGGAGACATTGTCAACAAAACTGAAAAGGAAGAAAGCAAATGGATCATGAACCTCAGAGCTAATTTATTTCCAGGGGTCAACAGAGTAGTTCCTATTAAACCTATTTTGAAAGAGAGAAGTCTAATTAAGAAATGAAATGGAGGCTTAAGGAAGGTGTGCATCTGATTGCTGTATGTGATTGGTTGAGCAATTAAGGATCTTTATGTAACAGCAGTAAGTCAGGTCTACACACTAGGATCTGAAGAAGGTTTTTTAACTGAAAGCGCTTATCCTGTTTGACCTGCAACTTGAACAGCACAATTTGTGCTTTTTATTTCTTTGTTTTATTAAAGCCTACATTTTAACAGAACTTCTCAGTGAACTTTTTGTTGTGGTGGAAGCCTTTTTTTCATTCTACTATTTTTGCCTATTAAGGCTTCCTCTGGAGGTGCTTTTTGGTTTGGTTGTTTGTATTTGTCACATTGAGGTAGCATAAGTGCATCTGACCATGGACACGGATGTGCCAGTGCAACTGCTGGCAGAGCCAATTCTCAGAGTTGGGGATAACAACAATGAACTGTCACCTCTACCATGCATGTCTCACACCTGTCCAATATACCAGGATGCAAAGTTAGCACAGAGCTTGGCTGTGTTCTTGCAGACACTCACAGACCAATTTCTCCTGGAGTGCCCATACAGACATGCACACATAATGGTTACATGGGTCAGTAGTGAGGCTTACAGCTCATTCTGTCTCAGTGACCATTTGATACTTTATTCAAATGTCTTCTTGTTTTTCTTTCTTACTCACGTGCACTCACTACCTTTTGTGTCCCTCTAGGCCCCCCCCCCCCAACACAAGACCCTGTGCAAATGATGATAACTCTGTCATCTCCTTGTATTCAGTCTTTCAGATTCCGAGATACACAAGTCTTTTGTCTGATGCTCAGGGTGCATTGCTGACTTAGTGTTTAGTATATTTGTGTTAGTGATTCTGTTTTGCAAATTGTACTGCTTTCTTACAGGTTTTTGTAATGGACCAAGCCATAAATATAAGTGTGACAAAGGTCCAACAATGGGAAGGATTTTTAAAAAATTGTGTCTTACAAGCTTAGATAGTTGATAGATAACACGTTTTGCATTACTATTTTTATGGGTTTTTTTCTGAGGAATATTAAATCTGAAACTGATATGTGTGTCATTATTTTCTAACTTCACTCTTTAATGATTTGCTGTTACAAATGTATGAGGCCAAACTGAGGACATTTGATGAAATTCTGTGCATTTTAGATGCATGAATGTATGAATCCTTGATGCATGAGGCCAATTAGTTGATTGAGGACACATGTATTCATATAAGTAACTGCTGTAATATCTTGATGTAATTGCTGTAAAAATCACCCACCTTATACTTATATTACCACGTAACAGTATGAAAGGGTATGCATTCCTTTGTATTCTTAGACTTTTTTTTCAATTCCAGGTTCAACACTTGCCTTGGAAATCAGGCAGTTGCAAGAATTTTAGTTCGAGGCAGACTCTGTCTGATGCTAACAGTACACAGCCATTACATGGGTAAGTAAAGGTTGTGAGTATTGCCTGGCATCAGTGTTACTGTATGTATGTGTGTAGGATGAAGGTTTTAGTCCCTTAGGTGGTGAGCGTGTGTGCTGTCCATTGCCTCTTGGCCAGTGGGAGGGCATACTGTGCATGCCTATATCTGCTTACACCCACAATGGCTGCTGGTTCCCCCTCTGACTCCTCACCAGTGTGTGGCTGTGGTGACCTTGATAGTGGTGGTGGGATGTGTGGCTCTTCCCTTGCTGTTCTTGCTGACAATGTTTTCTCAGGATAATGTTGTGAAACATGGCACAGACAGTGAATATTTCAGCACATGTATGGGGATTGTACTGCAGGGCTCCCCCAATGTATCTAGACACTGGAACCATGACTTGAACAGCCCAAACATATGCTCTATGATATTTTTTGTTTGAGCGTGCACCTCCCTATAACATTCTTCAGTCATTGTGTGTGCATTTCTGATGGGCGTCATCAGCCACAGTTCCAGTGCATGATCTGCATCCCCAGTAAATCACCCTGTGGGAAATCCCCCCTAGTAAACATTTCATACAGTTAACAGTTGTGCCAGATATGTGGGTTGTAGCAATTGCCTGGGTTGCCAGTACCCACATTCAGGATGATTCTCTTAGTGTTACACATAAGCTGGCAGTTAATGGAGAAGTAGCCCTTTCTGTTTATGTACACCCATCCCTATTTCCCAGGTGATACTTTGATTTCTATATGTGTACAGGCTATAGTACCCAGGACTTCAGGGTAGTACACTACAGAGTAGAACTCCTGCATGTTTCTGTCTCTGTCCTCAGGTGTACGTGGAAAATATATGTACTAATTGGCATGTTGTACCATAACATTCAGGAATTGATGCAGGATCCTGGATGCTGATGCCTGTGCCAACCCCAGCATGTGCCATGTTGGCCCCTGTAAGGTTCCTGTACCTAAACTTCCAAGTACTACACATACCTTAGTCTCCACTGGGATTGGTTCCCCTTGGTTTGCCCTTGCTTTCAGTTGAGAACGACAAAGGTTGCAGACTTCCTGTAGTGTGTTTCTATCCACCCTGTAGTGCTCCACAATTTTCAACTCATGCAGATTGTGAAAAGTTAAACAGGGTCTAAACACCCTTCTCATTCTTGGCAGTGGTCTGTTAGCAGCAGCGTAGACTTGGACCTGCTGTACATACACATGAATAAGACCAACAGCAACCCCTAACATTATTTCCATGTAGCCTAGTTTCTGTGGCTGTATTCCAATAGGTTTTGGAATTTGCAGGAAAAACCAACACTGGGTCAACACGGTTGCTTTATAGCTTGTTGAATAGCTTCTCCTACTTAGATTGGTTGATTAACATACAATTCAGCTGCTTATGCTGTAATTAGCATGCCATAATATTTACTGTGCTTGTGCAACTCTACAGCCGCTTACTGAATACAAAACAGTGCACTATCAAATGCATGTTGGGTTTTAGTGGACTGTGTAGACTTTATTGAATCTGCACCTGTATTTTTTTATTTTAATTTATTTTCCTTCTTTCACCTGTTTGTAATTGCCAGTCTTTGTCAGCATAAAATTCTTGGAATTCATAGATGGATTTCAGTATGAATTGAATGTGTAGTCAAAGTCCCCCTTGAATACTGTGCACTGCATAAATTATGCATCATGTGCGCTATCATGCCATTCATATGTCTGAATTCCTTTTTGGCCTGTGACGACATCTCCTCCACTGCATTTGTGTGCACTCTGGTAATGCGGTCAACAAAGTCGGTATTGTGGTTTATGGTGAAATGTCAATAATTCATCTCTGGTATTTCAGAAATTGCATTGTAGGCGGCCCACTAATTGGAAACAGTTGTGGTGTCAGGAAGGATATGCTTCTATATAATGGTCAGCAGTGTATCTGCATTACTACAGGCCACAAATGTAAGGTACATAATTTTTGTGGTGGAGTCATAGATTCTGAAGACTCAATGGTCCTTCTTGTCCAAGTTATAACTCCTATTGTGTTTTGCCTTCACAAAAATACTTTTGTCTATCTGGACCTCCTTGTCAGGACTCCCAGAAGGATAAGGTTCTGCATCGGTTTCCACATGCAGACATCCCGGAGGAACTGGTACCAATCTACCAGTATCTTTGAAGAGACACCAACATAATCAGCTGCTACAGTGAGTCAAACCCTTCTGGCCCACCAGTACACAGTCTTCAGCAGTGCTGGTACTGATATCTTGCTATTAAGAGTCCATTTGTACTCCTGCACTTCTTAGCTCTACATTTCCAAGCAGCAGATGATCTGCAGTAGCTGTGCTGGCAGGATATCCACACTTGGGTAATGTTTTCTCAGTGGGGGTACTGCCAAAGCACTGAAAGAAGGCAATAAACAGTTACCTGTGCCTGAAAGTCATTGTTATATTTTGACATGCTTAATGTTTTCTCCTTTGAATTCCTTAAGAGAAACTGAACAAGCTGATGAAGAAGGAACAGAGCACTGTATTTTTCTACCTGAAATATTTTTTTAATAAAACATTGTTGCAGAACAAGTCACTGGTGTAAACAGGAGAATGTAATTAAAAAAAAGTACGGCAATGGGACTTTTATTTTTGTGAGCATTCAGTAGAAATAACTTTTTTTTAAAAAATTGTGTAAAATGTATTTATTTTTATGAAATTAATATTTTATTTTATTTTGTTTGAACATAAACATTGTAATAATGGGGACTGGTGATGTGGGGAAGAGGTATATGTTTGCCACTGTAAATATTATTAGAATAATGTGCTTGCATTTGATTTTTTTTTTTTTTGGTTTTAGTTTCTTTGCCTGATGAAAAGCTTATTAGCATATTAGGGCTGTGCATTAGCACTGCATTTGCATTTGTATGACAAAGTGCTGTCAGTTTTGTGTGACATCACTCAGGAATACCCCCACTAATGCAAATCATGTATTACACATCAGCACAGTCCCATATGGATGGGAGAAGGTACCGTAAGACAATTATGCCTTATAATTAACAATAACAACAAAATAAACCCATAAAAAATCTTCAGTACAATGCATTACAGAATTTAGGAGAATGGTCAGGATTTTCAAATTGTGCTGATTGTCCTTTCTAGCCCACCATAAAATGCAGGGAGTGTGTGTTCATGTGTTACTGTATCAGTTTTAATTAAATTTTCACTCTCAGAAGTGTAGTGGTTATGGTCATGACCTCCCTAACAACCTCCACCAAGGGTCTTATTTAACAAATAAAAAGGCCACTTGATTTGTTAATGCCACAATTCATCCCACTCTCTCTCCATGCTTAAAACTCACAGGCATGGAAAACAATGTGGTTGCTTTTATACCACCGAGTATTGCACTGAAAATGTTCTCTGTAACTACATCCTGCTTATGTGGTAGTGAAAAAGTAAACAAACAAAGGACCAGTATCAAAATCAACAAAGATGATTAATTCCAAATTAACTTTACTGACAGAAAATATAAATATTTCAACTGTTTTCAATCAGCAGAGCTTTGTCTTGGATTTAAATGTCAATACATATACTTTTGCTTATTTATCCAAGAACTCATACAATCATGCTAATTAGCCATTAAAGTGCTTTATTACAAACTAAAGAGTAATGATTGGCATACCTGCTTTCTGACAAGGGTAGATTCATTAAATATCTTTTCAACAATCAATTTCTTTTAATCACAGTTTATGAGAACTGCATGCATTACATTGGGTGAGCTCTGGTGCATTGTAGTGGATTTTTTGGCTTTTCTGTACTGTAGTGCAACCTTGGAGTTAGCATATACACATTATTGGTGCAAAGGGGTTTGCCCTTAAAAATATATATTTTTTCTCTTGTTATTTATTTATTTATTGATTGATTGATTGATTTGTGCTTCCCAGTTTTCAAAACCTCATGAAGTCCAACTTTCAGAGTGAGTCAGAGTAACATACGGAAAACAGAGTTTTATATAATAAAAATATATCTCAATGTGTTCTATGTAGGAAGAAATGCAGTTCAGCATTTTCACGTGAACCAAATAAGGTAATGCTTGTAAATTATAAATCTAAACAATCTTTCTGTTGCAGTTTTAAATCTGCATATCTTTTGCATACCCACAATGGACAAGCAATAATTTCCAAAAAAAAAAAATACCCAGAATTCACTAAACTCCATGTTTTATATGTTAGCATGATGAACAGCATTGCTAATCACATATTCATGCTGTTTATCATGCTTGCATGTATAAAAGTACGGTTTCATGGCCAGCAACAGAAACAGCAGAGTGGTGCAGCAGAAGCATGCTGGGTCCACAACTCAAAGGTCGATGGATCAAAACCATCATCTGCGAATGAAAGAGCAGGAAATGTGTTTAATTTAGTGGCTTTGTAGTGCAATGGATATCACATTGTACTTCTAGTAAAATGTTAAAAGGCATTTTTTGGGGGAGGTGGTATAATGGTTAAGCTGTTAACCTTACAGACACAAAGTACAGGGTTTGATTCTCACCTTTGAAAGGGAAATTTGCTAGGATTAAAATGGCCCACAAAGGCAGTTAAACTAATACTTACCTATGTACCTATGAACAGTGCCGCTGCTAGGAAACTGTGCAGAGCAACATGGGCACAGAAGCAAGAAGCACTCACATTTGTTTAGGAGCAAACCTGCTAGGCGAGATTGCACAGACAGCAGCAATGACTACCAAGGATGAAAATACTGCAATAACAGCAATATTAACACAGTAAAGAAAAGTGTACTAAGTGTAATGTATACTACAACAATTAATTTCAGAATTAAATAATGGAGGGTGCAACAGCAAGGGCAATATTTAAATCACAGATGATCGTACAGCAAGTTAAAACGGTTGGCTTTTTTTTTTTTTTTTTTTTTGCTACTCATTTGGAATTCATGAGTTTCTATGATTTTGTTGATGGTAGTCCATTGTTTGATGTAGAATATTATCTGGGCCCTGCATTTACCAATTTTCATTTGAACTTGTAGGATCTGGACAATATTTGTATCATGATGTTAATACCCTGAAATATGAAGATAAGCAACTGATATATGTTGTGACTACATGCATTTTCTTAATCCATTATATTTTCATGGTTTAATTTCTTGAAAGAATATAGTAAATGGTTTGAAGTAATGTGTAACAATACTAGTGGGATATGTTTGGCTTAATTCAAAAATAATTTTTACTGGTATGGGAAAATATAGACACTTTTGAAACCTCAAATTTTTATATTGCTATATGTAATCTGTGATTTAAATATACTTCTTAAAAAATTCTAGAATTAAACCCAGACCTAGCAGTTTCTGCTATTACTTTTGTACATTGATTTTAGCTTTTCCCCTGTCATACATTATAATGGAGTAAAGGCTGCTGATTGCTAATCATAGTCTCAGAAACAACTTTGCTTTTTTCACATTATGTGTATCTGACTGTTACCCCAAATTTATCAGCTTATTGGATGAATGTTTCAAAAAATTCATGGTGATCACATCTAGTACCTAGTTCTGCTTCCAGGTTATCAGGAATGACATAACTATCCATCACTGATGTGGAACGTAATGTCTTAAAACTGAATCTAAACTAATATACCTACAAGGGAAAAAATGGAAATAGTTTCCAGAAGTCATTTGGGCAGAAGGATGAAAGCATGTGTCTGCCTGAAACAGGTGTTTTTCAAAAACTTTACTTTCTTCTTACACTGGTGTTTATATGGAAGTGGAATCATAAGCTTCTGGAATGTTGGAACATGCATAATGTTCTTAAAACTTGTCCCTTTCTTTTGATGAAGGAGGATTTTGGTTAATAGGTATGTACTAGGCTAGCTGTCCTTGTACACCATTTTAAGCCTAGTCAATTTCCCTCAGAGGTGAGAATCTGATCTTGTACCATGTGTCTGTAAGATAAACACCTTAACCATTATATTAATCCCCAACCTTTGATAGTCCATGTTTTTTAATGTCTAACATTAAATGCAATCACAAAGTCTCTGAACCCACAAAAAAAGGCTGGAGAAACCAGCTGTGTAGATAAGGAATATCTTATATGCGGACCTAAAAACAGACAACTTTCTTCCATCTACACTCTGTTTATGCTAGTTAAATTCAATCCTAAACCTGTACCAGAAAACTTTTGTGACGCCTACTCCTTCATACTTGGAGACAATAACCTGCAAAAGCTGGCAAGCTACAGCATTTTAAATCCACAGAGGGCAAAAGAAAATCTTATATAACCTGTCATTTCCCAAGTTGTTCCAAGCCTTTAGCTGGCAATGATATGACACAAGGCTGGGCTTTTACTGGCAAATGAGATAATATCACAGGACTGAAGTAGTTAACTATCCAATCTACTTTTCTATCCTTCTTACTACAAACCTACATCTTGCTTCCTTCCTAGAATCCCTTTTATAAGCCCTGGCATTTGCAGTGTCAAACTCTAACTTTCATTTCCCTAACCAACGTTTCCTACTACATATTCTTCAACTGCCTACTGTCAGATCAAAGCAGTATTTTTCTTCTTACCTACTTTTTAGGTAGATTAAATAATTTTATCTCCAGCTATAATGTTTGTCTGCACCTAACTGTAATGTCAGTTTGCACCTAATTTAACTATCTATTATGTAATTTATAATTCATGACAATGATGTTTCATATTATACATGCCACTGGAGCTGAAAATTGGTTTTTGACCCAGTGGACTTTCCCGGTCAACAAATATCAATAAATAAATAAATCACAAGGTTAAACATCTTAAACCCAGCATTATGAATTATTCATATTACTCTTTAATTAAAAAAAAGATCCTCCTGCACTATATTTTCTACATCTATTTTGATTCTATATACCCAGCCATCTCTAATACTTAGTTCACTCATATTAGCTGACTAGATATAACATCTCAAAAGGAGGGGAGCTGTGTATTTCAGCTTTTCCTTTAATAGCACATGTTATTCCCTCAACAAACAAGAACAGTCCATATAAGAGACATCACATAATTAAACAGGAAATTGAAGTTATTGTTGAAGCAGAGAAACATTATACTTGATTCAATTTACAGGAAGATTGCGGCTCTGCTTCCATACAAAAAAAAAAACAGTTTAGAAAGAAAAGAAAATATTAGTAATTCTCCTGTTTCAGATACACTCGTGCTTTTACCCTTTTATCCCAAATGCATTCTAGAAAGCAAGTAACATGTCTCCCTTGTAGGGATCCTATAGCTCATTCAATTTCATGTAAAATGGCAAAAGGGGGACTGGTGATGACAAGATTAGTCTGATAATGACTGAAAATCAAATTATTATTCATCTTACCATCCTTGCTCTTGTACAGCTAGCACCCTGTAGCTGTCTCACCCTTGCTCTTCCTCCTAGTCCATCACCTGTACTGGATACTGTTGAAGGGATCATTCTGCTTTATAATGCATACTTCCCTATTATACCCTGTTCCACTTCTCCAGGAATCTTTGTGTAGTCTGTGCAAACATGCACATTCAAATACTGAGTCTGTGCTTTCTTCTCATAGTTGTGTCTGTCCATCCTCCTTCTCTAGCTTTCCTGTCTACATTTATTCCATCACACTACACTTCTCATTATCCTATGCACCAGTCATGTCTCCCGTTTTCTTCCTTTTTTGGATTTGAAAATATGTAACACCTCACTCTTTTCCAAGATCCCTTATCCCATAAAACCAGTTCACAAAAGTAGTCTTTCTCTACACATTCAGAACTAGCTGGATTTTTTTCTCTCCTTTTTAGGGACCCTTTCATGACAAACTTTGCTCCAGTGGTGGTATAACAGAATATCTGCAAAATGGTAGCATAATCTCTCTACTTCTCAAGTCAAGCATCTTCCAAGGAAATAGCCTGGAATCATATATCTGGCCACTGCTTTTGCAGTTTGTGGTTGGTGGTTAAATTCTGTATCACAAACAAACTGAGAGTTGTTTCTTGTTCTAAACTCCTCAGTGTGTGGCCACCAGCTAGCTTTTCACCATGGGGTTATTGAACACCAAGTGAGGTCCCTTGTACTCTTTTGCATCACACATGATTTCACACCAAGTCTGCTGGTCTCCTTAGATTCATTAATAGCCTTACCACCCTTTGCATTGTTCTACCTGTCTTATTATCACCCACACTTACATCATATTCTCTGTGAACCATATCATATCTAGCATGAACACAGCAAATGAATAATATTCCTTCCAACTTCTCTATCCTAGATCCTATGCCCATATAGTGCAGGGATAATACTCTAGCTTTCTTCTAGTTCTCTGAATCAATGACATAGCTAAGTGAAAGGGTAAAATGTTTTGGCACAGAAACTCAGACCCACATTTATTATAGCTTATTTAAGTAAGATAGCATCTGTGCATTATCTACCCATTCCCTTTTATCCCATTCCCACTCTGAGAATTCATCCATTTCTTTCACGAAGACAGAGGTGAACAATTCATTAAGAATTTACAGTTTGGATTTTAAAGACATAATCACAGACTTAACAGCCTAATTTTACAGCTCATATACTGTACAAGCTAAACTAATAAAAATCAAAACTCCCAGAATTGGAACAGTATTCCCATTGTTTCAGTTTTCTAATCTGTAACCTAAACATACAAGTCTCAAAGCGCATGGAAACTCTATTTACACAACCCAAAATACCTCTTCCTTTAGACATAGATCAGTCAAAGCAGCCTTGTTCCATCATGGCTTTGGAAAAAAATTCATCAGATACTAAATCTCTGACCAAAGATCACCTTATCCAAATGAATAAAAGTATTGCTAGATTAAAAAAGAGTCAATGCAGTGGCATGAAAAAAATAATGAAGACTATAACTAAATGTAAATGCAATCTACAGAAAAATTACTTGCACTATTTTAAATCCTCACTTCTGGCCATATCTTTCAACTGCAAGTAGTGAAGGTAGAGGCCCAGAAACCACAAAAACAAAGTCCAAACCACAAATCCAATTTATTGACAGCAAAAACAGACCAAATGCAATCAAGCGCTTTTGTCTTTAGCAAAGACTTCTTCAGAACTGCTTGACATGGTTATCTCCAACCTTAAATAATCCTAATACATCATATGATCAACATGTGGTCAAACATTCACATGACTCAATTTTAGTTTAGTAAGTGTATTGATTATAAAACTTCAACAAGAATTGTTGTGAATATCAATTAAAACTGCATGAAAAATGAACATAACAATAACAACTGAAAACAAAAATAATGTTGAGAACAAAAATGGTAAAAAAAATCAGTGTTACAGCAACAAATGTATGAGTAACATGAAAAAATGAGCCCTCGAGACATTTTAGCTTTAATATAGGTGTAATAGAACAACATTCATTCAAACCAGGGGGGGCTAAGGGCATCACACACAAGAATATATATGAGCTCTTTCTTGAGAAGATGTTCAAAAGCTCCTTGGGTCTGGTTCCAAGAAATCAATCACCACAAATTTAAAAAGGTGACCAGAATAGGCAAAAATATGTCTGTACAGTGTGTTGTCTTCCCTTTTTTGATTTCGTTGAGATGTTCATATATTCTCTCTTTCAAAGCTCAACCAATCTTGCCAAAGTAAAACGCTTTACACTGTTGACAAAGTGCACCATAAATCACTCCCTTGGATGAACAATTAAAATATTTTTTCACCTCAAATTTATTGTCTTTGATGAAAAAAGACTCACAACAGAGTATATGATGACATTAGTTACAGTGGTTACATTTATGCATACCTTTTGGTCTATTGGTACTAAATTTCCCTGAATTCCTTACCAGTAAACTTTTAAAACATTTGTCTTTCCTAAATACTATCTTAGGTTTTGAAACAAACAGTACATTACCATTGTTGATGGAAGTAACAATAGGCCAAAATTAATTAACCACATCAACAATGTGGTAAGTGTTTAAAGAAAAAGTAACAATCAAGGCTCGTTCGTGCGACCTATCTGAATTATGATCACTAGAGGTCAATGGCCCTACTGAAGATAATGAATGACAGGAGTTATCAAAGATTGGTAACAGGGGATGATACAGACCCTTACTCCTTTTGTCACATACTTCATCTTTGATGGATACCAAGACATCTGGTGGAAAACCTCTGTCAATAAACATATCCAAAAGTTTTTCAATCTCCACCAAAAATACTGTATCATCAGGTATCATCCGAGCGAGTCGGACTAGTTGTCCCTTGACAACTACTCTTTTTTGAAATTTGGGATGCCAGCTGTCATAGTGAAGATAAAAATTGGAAAAACTTTTCTTACGAAAAATGTTGCAGCTAAAGCAGCCCTTTGAATAATCTTTTGAAACTAGGATGTCAAGAAATGCCATCTTGTCCTTGTCAAAGTTCTGGGTAAATTTAAGAAAGAGGTGCTATTGTTGATGTACACTAAAAAAAATCGTTCAATTTCATCAAAGAATCTGTCCAAATGATAAAGATGTCATCCAGGTACCTAATATAAAATGACCAACTGTCAGCAAATGTACTATTGAGCACAAATTGCTTCTCCCAATATGCCATGAACAGGTTGCCAACGCTCGGGGCACATGAGACACCCATTGCCATTCCACTCATTTGTTTGAATAGTTGTTCAAAATGCAGAAAGTTGTTGTTCAGGACTAATTCCACGAGTGTTATAGCCGTATTGGTGTCATTGTTGTTCAATAGCCCTATGTCAAAGAGCATACTTTCCACCCAGTCAAGTCCCTCCTTGTGTGGAATGACTGAATAAAGATCTTGTACATCTATTGTGACAAGTATACAATCCAGTACAAATTGTAAATTTGCTAATCTGGATAAAAAATCCCATGAATCTTTACAGATATAGGTAATGCAACTGGTGGATGGCTGAAGTAAATTATCCACATATTTAGCTATGTAAAATGTTTTGCTCCTGCCTGCATCAACGATCGATCTCAGTGGTGGGTTTCGCATGTCTTTATGAATTTTTAGTATGCCGAATATACCTACCACCACCGAGTGTTCATTGGATAGGTATTCATAGGCACTTTTGTCAATTTGTCCCTGCATGACCATGTCATATAAACAACTGTCAATTTTAGAATAAACTATATTAAGTTCCTTTTTTTGATATCTTTGTGTACCTGTCAGTAAAAAGGACCTTGAACTTCTTATTGTTATAATCCTCTACATTCATGATGACAACGCCCCCTCCTTTATCAGGTTGGCAGCATGTGGAAATTAAATCTGTATCCCTGGGACACTATATTTAAATCCCATTTGTCCTGGGTTATAAGTTGCCAGTTTCTTAAATGAAGAGCCAGTTTTCCCCCCAAAGGTGTGGCTAAGAGGTAAGTGCTTGGTAATTTTAAAGGGAAGTCATTGAGACTGTTTACCATAGGGTGGTGCCTTGTTATTTCCAGATTTGGAAGTGGAAGCACCCCATTGTTTAGTTCTGAAAGTCCCTTGGGACTGAAACCTGGTGCTTTTGGAATGTCTGGGTTTGGCTGGAGTTGCTCTGGAAGAAGCTAGAAAGGACCAGTTCTTAGCAGGCCAGTGCCTACTACATTTAGGAGGTTGTACTTGTAAGAAATCTTTCACAGTTTGCATAGATTTAGCTTTATCTTCCATCTTTTTTAGAACTTCTTCAGCCTTATTGTCAAACAGGCAGTCCTGCTGCAAAGGAGCATCCAATAGTTTTGCTTTAACATGATCAGGCAGATATTGCTCCTTAAGCCAAGCATGCCTTCTAAGCACAGACCCAGTAACAGCAGCCCTGCAAGAGGCCTCTAAAGAATCAAAACCACATTGCAAAATATGTTTGCCAACTTGTTCAGCTGAATGTAATAAATCCTATAAATCTTTATTCTCCACACAGTCAGTAATCAACATCATTTTTTGTTTAAGCAGACCCATGATATGCTGTTGATATTTTAGCCTATGGAATTGACAGTTTAAAGCCCTGATTGCTAAGGTTGCAGAAGTATAAACCTTTTTACCCCATCTATCCAGCATCCTGGAGTCCCTATCAGAAGGTGTAGGATTTTTAGCACTAGAAGCCTTAATGCCCTTGGGCCCCTGAGAAATGGTTTCAGGGTCCGCAACAGGATTTTTGAAAAGGAATTTGTGGGACTCAGGAACCCTGTAGTACCTGTCTGGTTTGCTAAGGGCTGGAGGCAAGGAATCAGTGGCCATAATGGATTCCGAAAACACATCAACAATGTCTAGTACAGGAGGTATAGCCAAAGGCCTATGCTGAGGAAAAAGAAGGAAATCCCTAAGCCCTTTTTTGGATTCAGAGAAATCCTGACTTTCCGAGTGAAAATGCTCCCTTATGGTATGCAAAGCTTCCCCAAAAGAGAAATCCTCAGGTGGAGAAGCAGAGGGAATGGAATCCTCTACATCAGAGTCCTCATAAGTAGATACAGACAAATCCAGATCATTAGAAGTGTCAGAAGAAACAGAGTCCTGTTCAGAAGATTCATAGTCAAGATCAATCCTAGGCCTCTTGGGTGGGGGGGTTGACTACCCCTGATTACAGTAATTAATTCTTCAGCCATTTTGATCCTGTCTCTGTCTTTTTCTTTTTGTTTTTTTGGTATTCCGGTAGTAGGATGGCTAACTGACATAATTTCTGGATAATTAAACCAAGAACTGAAATATTTAGAAGCAAAAATGTACCGACGATGGATAGTGAGCTGATTAAATAAAGCACAAAACCAACAGCAAGGTACATCATGGTCAGGGCCTAGGCAAGGAATACAGTACAAATGAAAATCTTATGCAGTATTTGCTTTCCACAAGTAATACAATTATTAACTTTTACTGACATCGTTAAGGAGCAAGAAAAGGTTTCCCCAACTGGGTACTTAGCTTTTAGTTGAAGACTTCGGTTCTGAAACTCGAAAACGAAAATTTCAAGAGTCGGCCAACCGGCGCTTGCAAACTGCTTCTGCTTCGGGCACCGCTCGACAAGAAAGACTGATGTAATGGTGTCGGCTGCATGTTTTATACCCCTGACAACCTGACATCATGGAAGAAGGGACAGCAACTGATGCAGGACCCAAGACTTTGTTAATCAGGCTGACTGAGGGCAACCTGCCAGCAGATTACCCAAATGTAATGACTGCAACAGTGAAACACGAAGAACATCAAGTATCCTGTTTTTTGCTTATTCTTACGAGTTATTTATAGTACTTTTATTGTCTACTGCATACTTTTCTAGCTAGTTTCACTGTGTGTGAAGTGTTAACTGGAAATTTTCTACAATTGTTAAGCATCTGTTTGGGTTTGTTTGTGTCTGATTTCCTGCCAAGGAGTTTATCATATAACTTAATTGTTTGCAGTTAAAAGCATTCTCTAGAGTCTCCTTGCTCCTTTATCTGTTTAAAACTTTCATTTTTCTGCTGTGATAAACATGTATGCAGTTTTTTTCTACCTAAATAGTGTGGGTAGTGGTAGTATTGTCCATATTCAGGCTTGTGTTTTGGGCCTAGTTGTTTGTTGGTAGAGGTTGTGTGTCTGAGCACATGTTCCAGGCCATCTTAGTTTAGCCAAAGCCATTATAGCATTTCAGTGAGAGGGAAGAGTTTATGGTCATTGGCTGAGTGGGGTTACCTGGACTATGGCTTGGAGTAAGCATCTCATTGGTTCTTTCGAGCTTTTTATAAAGTTGTTTCAGGTTTCAACTTTCTGTTACTTAAGAAGTTCACTTGTGAGTGTTTCTGCCATTTCACACTGAGCTAATCGGAGGAAGGACATTGAGCAAACTGATTTGTGATATTTAACATTAAGTATTCTGTTTTTTGCTTATTTTTACGAGTAATTTATAGCACTTTTATTGTCTGTTGCATACTTTTCTAGCTAGTTTCACTGTGTGTGAGGTATTAACTGGAAATTTTCTATAATTGTTAAGCATCTATTTGGGTTTGTTTGTTCTGATTTTTGTTTCTCACCCTCCCTCCCTATTGATATCCTGTTCTTATACTTGGTGGCTTTGCAGTTGCCCACCCCTACTGTAAATTTGATCTGAGACACTCCTCCCAGTCTAGTGGCATTACCTTATTCTACCTAATACAGGGAGAACATTTGAGAAGGCCAACCCACTTAGTTTCTTAACCTTGAATTATCTTCTGCTCCTCCTTTCTCCCTTTCCACTTTACAAAAATAAAAATTCTAAGCTTATTTCCTGCCTTTCTTGTAAGTTGTCTAGTCCAGATACAGATTTGTGGTATCCAGGACTGTTTGTATGTTTCTGAGACCCCAAGCCTTTCTGTGTTGGAGGGAAGCCTTCTAGCTTAGTAGTGGGAGTGGTAAGCACTAGGTGTCTAAAAAAAAAATACTTTATGCATCGCTGCTTAGCTAGGGTTAAACTATTCCCAGCACCATAAAGTCTGTTCTTTGAATCTTTCCTTAGAACTAGCCAGTTTTTAGTTTTAGCAATCAAATCTGTTTGTGCTCAGCACTTGTTCAGAATTCATTGTAAGCACTAAATAATCTACAAATTACTACACACTAAACTTTCCTCACTTGTCTAGAGGAACACAGTTTGTTGTACTTAATAAATAAGCACCTATCCAGGCATGTCTAAGGGTCAGCTCCTGGTGTTTTCTCCTGTCTACCTGACGAATCTGGGCATCTTGGGGCAATGCAGCAATTGCCTCATGTACACAGACAACCATCTCCTCCTACCACCCAACACTACAACCTGTGAGAAATGCACTTATATAGCCAAACTGGAAGCAAAGCTCTCTTCACCCAAGACTGGACTAGAGATTCAATAAGAGAAGGTAAACACTTGCACCACACCACACCCATCACATAGTCCCTCAAAAGCTACACCACCAAAACACAGACATAGAAAAGCAAAACACACACCTACATTCATGGAGGCTCTCAATAAAATTCTGCCCAAGCAACAGGGACGTCCAAAGCAGAAACGCAAGCAAGCTCCACCCCCCAACACAACTCAAATGACACATAGCCCAAAAAATCAGTGTGCTATTCAACCACAGCCCATAAGGCATATCAACGTACCCAACACTCTAGTCATAGGTGACTATAGTCAGGCACACTGTTGTTCCACTCATCAGTCTAAACAAGGAGAAAGTTACTGGCAGCTGCCTGTTGGGTGCCAGGCTCCACCACATAATGCACGCACTCAGGTCACTTCACAACAAGTACAAATATGAAAAGCAACATACAGTCCACTAAAATAAGAGATAAAACACACACCATGAAGTAGATAAACCACCAGGTAAAACTTAATCCTGGTACCTCAGCCTTTCGCCTTCAAGGGATATTTCCTTACAGAACACCAGCATCTTAAATAGCATCACATTTTAAAAAGGTTTCAATAATACAATTATACAATTATCTCAATTAATTAATTAATTAACAAATACAAATACGGGCCTATGTTAAAACAACAAACAGAATAAATGTCGAAAGCTCCGATGAGCGAAAACTCATATGATCAATATTGCTATTGTGGGGGGGCTGTGCCTCCCACACCCCCACTAAAAAATATATTCCAACTCCGAGATCACACTACAGTGAGGAAAGACAAACTTTCCAATCTTCACTGTACTGCCATCTCACAATATTGATGTCGATCATATGCATTTTCGCTCATCGGAGCGTTCAAATTTTATTCCATTTGTTGTTTTAACATAGACCCTACAAATACAATTACCCAAAATCCAATGACCCCCACATTTAAAATGACAGTGTACATTATTATTGCATTTCAACAATTCTTGTTAAACAAATACAAGACTTAGCAAAAGAAATAGCAGATGAAATTGACAGAAAAACTCATCAAAAAATGGTAGAAAATAGCAGAAAAATATACGTGCTACTGTCAGCTGCCTGTCAGGTGCCAGGATCCACCACATAATGCACGCTCTCAGGTCACTCCACCCATGTTGGTGTGAATGACTTGAGATGTATCTACCTGGACTACATGAAAAGAGACATGGAGGAGCTGTCCGATCTTGTAGCCCAGGCAGGTATGACCCTAGCCCTGAGTAGCATCCTGCCATCACCCAGAATGATACAGCAGTACAAGGACAAAATGATTGACGTCAACAATTGGCTAAGCTTTTGGTGTAATTCTAAGGGGATCCAGTATCTGTCTGCCTGGGATGACATGATCGACAGACCACAATGCTTTGCCAGAGATGGACTACACCTATCGCCCTTGGGATTCTGGACTGGCTAAGTCTCTTGCCACCCCTATAGTGCCTTTTTTTAGGCAAGGTTCAAATGACAAATTCACCATTATAACAGGTGCAAGCAAGCAAAATTTGAGAGTAATGCTACTCAATGCTATAAGTCTAAAATTCAAAATGCACTCACTCACTCGAGGCACTCCTTAAAATGGAGAACATCGACATCTGTACAGTGACAGAGACCTGGATCAAGACTCCAGAGAGCACCCCTACATTACCAGGCTATAATTCATACCACACCTTTCATCCACCTAACCTGGACCAAAACACTAAAGGTGGATGCGTGTCCTTATTCATTAAGGATATCCACACATCAAGGCTAGTTGCTCAGCATAATGCAATAGAGATTATCAAAGTGCAACTAACTCTGGGCAAGACCGCAGTCCAAATTGTAGCTTGCTATGGATCTCCCACCATGCCCCAGGATTCCCACTCCTCATTTCTTGATACACAGGAAAATATTAGGGTACAACCTAACACCCTAATAATGGGTGATATCAACTACCCCACCATTAACTGGGAAAACTACTCATGTACCAACTCTTTTGCTCAATATTTTTTGGAATTCATAAATTCCAACACCTTGGATCAACTTATCCACACCCCCACCAGGGGCAGCAATATCCTAGACCCGGTCATTACCAAAATGGGCAACCGGTGTTCCACACCAGAGGTCAGTTCCTCGTTGGTCAGATCTGATCACAAGCAAATCACCCTAGACTTCCATATCCCACCCCACCCCTCATTAGGGAAACCACCATAAAACATTTCTCCAAAGCCAACTTCACGCTTCTTAAGACAGAAGTGGCAAACTTCATGACACCCATGCAAATGGACAATAGAGGTACGACTGCTGAATCCTACACAGATGCACTTTATAAGCACTTACATGAGTGCATAGATCGTGCAATCCCTAACAGAACCAAGATGCTATCCTCCAAAAAAGGAAGCCAATCTGGTGGTCCCCTGCCATAAACAAACTCTACAACAGAAGAAAGAAACTGTTGCAAAAAAGAGCAAAATCCCATGACTGGAGGAACTCCCTGGTCAGCCTCAGCAAGAAGCTGAGATCCCTCATAAAATCCTCCAAAGCTAGTTATGAAAACAAAATTGCCACTGATTCTAAAGACAACCACAATGTATTCTATAGCTATATCAAGAATCTTAATGGCAACACTCAGATCTGCTCTGAGTTACAGCACAATGGCACTAAATATACAGAACCAACTGTTACTGCCAACATCCTGGCAGATAGATTCAGTGCTAACTTTACCCCCCGTCACCCCCTAAAGGGCTCATCTCTATACCCAAAGAATGCAAAGTTCCTGTAATCACGGCTGCACAGGTAAAAAACATACTCTCCAAAGCCAAAACCACAGCATCCATGGGCCCTGACAAAATCCCAGGCTGCATTCTACACGAACTACAGAATGAACTGGCACCCCACCTAAGTACCATGTTCAATCATAGCCTTAACTCAGGCTTTGTGCCCACTGAACGGCCCACAATGATGGTCATCCCACTCCACAAAGGGGGAGCCACCATGGACCCCAAGAACTACCACCCCATTAGCCTAATAAACCTGGTCTGCAAGGCTATAGAACGTATCATCATGAAACTTATAAACAATGACATTGGTAATCTCCACACTCTGGACCTCACCCAGTTTGGGTTTGTAAAAGGCAGATCATGTCTCCTAAACCTGATAGACTTCTTTGAGGCGGTCACCAAAGCCGTAGATGAGGGTAAGGTGGTTCACATAGCCTATCTAGATCTCACCAAGGCTTTCAACACCATCCCCCACTCTTGAATTATACTAAACTAGGTATAAATCCCTATGTCACAAGATGAGTTGCCAACTGGCTCACTGAGAGAACCCACACTGTGAAAGTAGCAGACTCCAAATCTGACTTCAGACCAATGACAAGTGGAGTACCACAGGGTTCAGTCCTGGGTCCTCTCCTGTTCGGTATCTACTTCTCTGAAGTATAGGCTAACACAGAAGGTATTTGGCTAATGAAGTTCGCAGATGACTGCAAACTAGGAGCCATAAGCAAAACTCCTAACGATGTGGACATCCTACAAAAGGGCCTCACTGAGACAGATGCCTGGTGTCAAAGCCATGGCCACAAGCTCAATGCCAAAAAGTGCATTGTCATCCCTTTTGGTAAAAACTCTGTACCCATGAATTACCATATAGGCAGTAGTCTACTTAGCATAGAAAGTGTGATAAGAGGGAAAAAAATTGCTGTTCTGGGTGTTTGAGATTTTAAGCTTTTGTTTTAAAATGGTCAATGAATTAGCGTCGCTTTTCTAAGCATTCGCTAATTCAATATAGACCCTATATATATATAGTTGGTATATTTAATTTACAGGGTGTGTGGGGGGCAGAGCCCCCCACATGAGGGGTGCAGGGTGGCTTGCCCCCCTTCATAAACATAGTAAAAACTCTGTGGGATGTTATTTATAGTTGCTTTGTAGTTTTCAATGTTTTGAGATTCAATGTTATGAGTTTTAGATGTTTTGAAGTTTAGATGTTATGAACAGTAGATGTTTTGATAGGTAACCATATTTTATATATATATATATATATATATATATATATATTTATCTTTGACCCATTATGTCATCATGAATGTCTCAGTAATGCTGAATGCAGAAATCCTGATTATCAAAATACTGAAAATCACAACACTGAATGTATATTGAGTTTGGTAATGTAGCAGTGACTGTAAATGCATAGCTGAAAAAATGTTCGGCATTCAAACTTAAACTAAATTTAATATGTACTATGCAACTAAGGCAGAATAACTATGATTAACCTTCAATGTAGTGGGTTATAAATGGATGTCAACATGTACAACAGCTCTTTTATAGGAATAACTACATCACAAAGTAACTGCATGTTAATGTGATATTTGCAGTGGTGCATATTAAACTTAATTATAGGATAAGCTGCACTTAGCATTGGTTAGTAAAGGATATGTATGTATGATGTATGCAGGCTTTATGAGTTAGTGGTCCTCATAATATGTTACTTCCAACACTTTTGTCACTTTCACCTATGTACATATGTGTCTCTGCAGTATGGAAAGTAGCCTCAGGTACTATGTTGCACTGAATCAACCAATGAAAGTTAATGACATTTAGAGAAGCAATGTTTTAAATGGATATTTATGACTATGGCTATCACTGCTCTCAGAGTTACACAAGAAAATTAAATGCTTGTGGCTATGAAGACATCCCTAGAGACACAAACCCCAAGCATTATTGATGCCATCCCCAAAAGGAACAGATATTTTAAATGTACATGAGTCTATCTAATACTTAGAGGAAAAAAAAACAGTGGATAAGAAGTACAGTTGTTCTACTAAAGAAACATATAAAGATGCAATGACTGATGTGTAACGTCTGAAGTGCAAGCGAGCAAAATCTTACTAAATTCTATAGGCCATCATCATAGGTCTGACCCTGTTACACTAGCACTGTGTGTCACTAGGGACACTATTAAAAAGATAGCTTATACCACAGTAGATGAATCTTGCCAATTTGGTATGGAAGTATTGACAAGTACATCTAAATACATAGTAATCTATCTACCAATAGCAAAGCATTTAAACAGTTCAAAGAGTTTGTCAAAGCAAAATGGAGACTTAGAGAAAAAGATATTAAGTATCTTAGGCAATTAATTCCTGAAACACTGCCAATTAAGTGTAGCGGTCTTTTGATAAAGCACCTTCTGAGCATGAAGGCAAAGAAGGAAGTTCTGATAGTGTGATCATAACTGAACATTAGTCTTTATCAGACACATTTTGTCATGGTAGATGGAATCTTTCCCAAAAGTGCAAACTAGCATAACAAATTTGCACAGTGCATCCTTGTATCAAAACAGGGTAGATGTTATACAGTGTATCATTACATCAAAACAGGGTAGATGTTATGCAGTGCATCATATCAAAACAGGGTAGATGTTATGTAAAATAGATTTTCTTGTTTATGGTGTTTTGTCAGCAAAGACACAAAAATATGTTATGATAAATTCAGAGGAATGGTTCATGATATATGAGATGACCTTGATGTGTCATTTGCCCCACAAATCACATGGTCTGATTTTGAGAAAGAAGCTGATAGAAGCTTTAAGAAAACTCTACCAAATAGAAATGCAACTGGGTGATGGTTTCAACTTTGTCAAAGTGTATGGCAACAGGTTCAAAAATTACAATTGGCCATGCAATTTGGAAATAACACCTCATTCATCTTACTTATAAAACAGATTCCTCTGTCATTTATTGTGAACCATAATGAAATAAAAGATACATATAAAGCTATTGAAGAAGATATGCCAGATTTGCTAAAGACTTATTCACCTTCATTTTAAATATAATTGCATGTGAGGAAGACTTAAATGGTACAGAACTAGAAATGCATCAGCTTCCACTGTTCCTCTGCTGTTTGAAATTAAGCATTGGGATACATGAATTTCTGGTTTTCCCTGAAGTCAAAAATTTGTAGTGGGGTGGCATCATCACTTAAGGACAATACTCCGCCACAGGAAATGTCACATTTGTGACATACGTAGAGCCATCCAGCTCTAAATTTAAAGCACATGGATGACCTTAAATGCAGACTTCATGTATGTATGCCACCTTCTTTAGAGAGATGAAGGTTCGCTAAAAGGGAGTATGGTTTCAAATATTATTGTCTCATCAAACAGAATTTACAACATGGGGCTCAACACTACTCATTTTAGAGAGAGTGCATATGCATGCCAACCTGATCTTACCTTCAGATAGTTTTCTCATATTATCTGTACAAACATGTGCATTGTACTGCTAGAAATGCAATCACTGCAATACCTGTGTATGTTTCCTTTAAGAGGTGGTGATCATCCAGGTACATTGCAGTAAATGCTGTACTAATAATAATTACCATCATACATTGCATTTAGTACAAACTATAATATGATGTACTACAGTGTACACTGTATATAGTTCTCAGTGACACTTCCACTTCAAATCCTGTGCTTTTGAAGAATAAAAGGTGATCTTTCTGTATAATCTAAGACACTCTGTCTCACATTAACTGCTCCTCCTTTTAATGATGCACAAATTACAGCATTTACCTTTACAATGTCATCTTACTACTGGATATTGATAACAAGGTTTTGACACAGAATACTGGCACTTTGTCACTACCTCACTTCAGTATTTGTATGTGATAATCACAGAACTGCACTGCTTATTTAGCAACATGCATGTATTATAAAAAATGCAGAATGCCAGCTATTGGTGCTTTTGCCCTTATACTATATCAAGTATTCCAATCTTTAGAAGGATTTTCAATGCAGTGTAGATCTACATAGTAATAGTAATCTCATATGTAGAGAGATAGGCAGATAGACAGACAGACAGATAGATGTAGACTTTTCACTCTTTCTTTTAATATATATATATATATATATATATATATATATATATATATATATATATATATGGATCCCTGTCATATGATAGAAACCTCATTTGACTGAAACGCATTTGACATTTGAAACCATAAGACTGAAATTTCAAAAGACTGAAAAGTCACTTGACTGAAACCCCTAAGACTGAATTTCAACATACTAAATTGTAAACTGAACCATATAAAACCAGACTAGGTGGGGGGCTAAGCCCCCCAGGTGTATATCACATAATCAAAATCCTAAAATATCGAACACCATAAGCTCGAACTTGGAATGTCGAAATGTGATATAATCGAAAGCTCAGAACAGCAATTTTCTTTCCCAGGGAAAAAATTTGCTGCTCCGAGAAATACACACACAATACAAGCACACTAAAAAAAGTAATCCACACACATATACTCTTAAAATCCTACTGCTAACCCTACACTAAACTGTACATACACTACTATCTATCCACTTACCTAAATCCAAACTCTGACCCTAAGATCTCTAACTATCGCACACTCACCTTACTCGCTCCCTAATCCTAAGGTCCCTAACTATCCCATTCCCACACTCACCTTAACCCGGTCCGTTCGCACACTTACCTTAACCCGGTCCGTTACCTTCGCACCACAGTGTAGAAAATAGCAAAGTGGCAGAAATAGCCCACCAAATTCTTTCCCTAGAAAAGAATTTGATGTTCTGCAGCTTCGCTATTTTCGCTGTTTTGGGTTTAATATTATAACATTCGACATTTTACTACTTCAATGTTATAATATAAACCCAAGCCCCCCACACTCCCCCTAACTATATATACTAACTCCAGGATTAAACTACAGTGGGGAAAAGGGCATACATCTTTCCTCTACCTTACAGTAGTCTACATGCTGCCACTACTATGCTCTTCTCCCCACTGTAGTGTGATCCTGGAGTTAGTATATATAGGTAGGTGGGGTGTGGGGGGCACAGCTCCCCACATTGGGGGATGTTGTTGGCATAGCCCCCCACCTAGTCTGGTTTTATATGGTCCAGTTTAAAATTGAGTACACTGAAATTGAGTATTATGGGTTTCAGTTTTATGGGTTTCAGTCAAGTGACTTTTCAGTCTTTTGAAATGTTTTGAAATTTCAGTCTTATGGTCTCAGTCAAATGAGTTTCAATCAAATGAGGTTTCTATCATATGGTAGGGATCCATATAAATATATATATATATATATATATATATATATATATATATATATATATATATATATATATATATATATATATATATATATATATATATATATATATATATATATCTATAAAAAGTTTACACTCCCCTGTTAAAATGCCAGGTTTTTGAGATATAAAAAAAATGAGACCACAATAAATCATTTCAAAACTTTTCCCACCTTTAATGTGATCTATAGCCTGTACAATTTAATTGAAAGACAAATAAATCTGTTAGGGGAAAAAGTATAAAAAATAAAAAACGTACAATAAGCCGGTTGCATAAGTGTGCACACCCTTAAACTAATACTTTGTTGAAGCACCTTTTGATTTAATTACAATATTCAGTCTTTTTGGGTAGGGGTCTATCAGCATGGCACATCTTGACTTGGCAATATTTGCCCACTCTTCCTTGCAAAAGCACTCCAAATCTGTCAGATTGCAAGGACATCTCTTGTGCAAAGCCCTGTTCAGGTCACCCCACAAATTTTCTATTGATTTAGGTCTAGGCTCTGCCTGGGCCATTCCAAAACTTTCATTTTCTTCTGGTGAAGCCATTCTTTTGTTAATTTGGATGTATGCTTGGGGTCATTGTCATATTGAAAGGTGAAATTCCTCTTCATCTTCAGCTTTCTAGCAGATGCCCGAAGGTTTTGGGCCAAAAGTAACTGGATATTAGTTTCTTTCATTTGTTGTATAGCCTGTGTATACTAGGGGTCCACCAGGGTGCCTTGTTTTTTCATCAAGACCTGGCTTTAATCCAGTCAGGTGCAGCTGATTCTATACACCTGCTTAATTGGTTATACAGGGCATTGGTGTATACCTCTGTATAGGTGTCCGTGTTATCTGCATTTGAGGGCGTTTTGAAACTTCTTCTACCATCACTTAGTAGGAGGTAATTTGTCTTTGAAAATTTCTTAAGCGTTTTTGAGTTTTACAGGTAGCTGGTAATATAATTACATCAAACAAGACTGATTTATAGTCTGATCTTACCAGGGAGGACATCAGTCGGGGGGGGGGGGTGCAATGCTATCCCATATTAGTGAGTATTATATCCAGGACATTTGAGCCTCTTGTGGGTGTACTGACTAGCTGTTCCAGAGTACTTGCATTGACAAAGTCCAAGAAACTCTAAACCAGCATGTTTGTGGTCATGTATGTTTCCCAGTCGATGGTAGGATTATTAAAATCACCTATGAGTAAGATTTTCAGCAATATAACAAATTAATCCAGTAAGTCCAGGTATGCGGTATGTTTCTTGTTTCATGGTGGGGGACCTACAGCTAGCTATGATGTAGTAGGGGGCTTTGCCTATAGTTAAATGATCATGGAGTAGCTCAAGAGAATCATACTATTTGACCAGTCTCAAGGTGTACTTATCCTTAATGAAGATGGATAGACCTCCTCCTTTGGTTCTTTCATGATCAGTTTGTGGTCAGAACATATGGAAGGCATTGTAGCCCTGAACAGCTGGGGTGCTTTCCATGCCTTTGAGCCATGTCTTGGTAACTGCACACATATCAGCATCTTCCAAAGTGAGGAGTGCTTTCAGGGAGTGCAGTTTCTTGTTTAGTCTCCTGGGATTAAGCTGTGGTACCTTGAGTTTATCTAGAGAGGATTTTGTTTTGTTGGGAGGTTGGTTGTTTTCACACTGCCTAAAAAAGGCACAATAGGGGTGGCTAATTCCTTTGCGAGTATCCAAAAGTCTACAGCAGATAGATATAGACCATCTCTGGCAAAGCAACATGGCCTGTCGACTATGTCTTCTCAGGCTGACAAATATTGGATCCCCTTGGACTGACAGCCGAAGCTAAGCCAGTTGCTAAAGTCAGTCATCTTTTGTTTGCATTGTAAGTCTAACCAGTAACCTAAGATTAGAATCAAATCCTGTACCTTGTGGCTATGACGTGAAGACCTTAACCATTATGCCAAACTCTAACCCCCCTGTCCATATGTTCCTGCATGATTAACATCACCACTCTCAACCTATATTGTAAGCTGATATAGTGTTCTATGACACTTTTAAATAGAGTTTTCTTATTTTTTTCTGGCATTATCTAACACTCCGTGAGGGTGCCTGGCATATAATAACTCAAAAGGACTGACACCTGTCAAAGCTTCTGGTAATTCTCTAATAGGATTATAGCAAGTTAGTCATGAGACCATTTACATCTTGCTGATACCCACTCTCATGATGTAGCTCCTGCCTTCTAGATGGACAATGCAGGCTAGTCCCGGAATGAATCTGAGGATGTCTATCCAGCCAGCAAGGTTCATCTTTAAGGATGCAAGGATATAACCATGTGCAGCATGTAAGGGCAATGTTTCCAGAGAAGAAACAAACATAGGGTAAGAAAGTTGTTTCTTAGAGGATGGAACTGTGTGCAAGACCAGCTTGCTGCACCTTTGTGTCACTATGTCAGTGGTTAATTAGGGGACTATATTAAAAGACCGAAGAGGTGTTTCAGCGAACACCTTTTGGTCGACACGTGATGAGCGAACCCACTAAAGCGTGAATGCTCAAAACTTGGCCATCCCCATGTGTTGCCCCTTTCCTCATTGCAGTATGATCTCAGAGTTGGTATATTTAGTTGGGGGGTGTGGGGGGGCAAAGCCCCCCACATTGTTATGTTTTAAAGTGTGTGTGTGTGTGTGTGTGTGTGTGTGTGTGTGTGTGTGTGTGTTTGTGCTAGTGGTTTCTTTCCCAGGGAAAGAAAACGCTGTTTTGAGCATTCGCACTTTAGTGCATTCGCTCATTATGTGTCAACCAAGAGGTGTTCGGTGAAATGCCTCTTCGGTCTTTTAATATAGACCCGTTAATTAGATCCATAATTCTAGTGTTTGTGAAGCTGTTTGCCTTCTGCAGATACAAGAGATCAAGGACAGTCGCATCCTTAATGTCATATAATGTAAGACCTACATTTCCACATAAGCATCTATAAGAGACTGAGCATAGAGACAGGGCCTTATGCCTTTCTTAGCAGACAAAAGTCTTTATACCAGAAATCTTTTTAGTTAGCAACAACACAGATCTGTACAACATGTGTGCATACATACACACCAAAGGGGGCATAGTACTCTGCAACTGGTCTAATTAGAACAGAGTACAGAGGAATTATAAGTTCTTTTGACCTAGATGAGATACCTTTAAGTATCCATTGTGCTAAACAGAAGAACTACCTGACTACTGAAGTTGCACTGTGGTCAGATGGGGGGAGTTATCAATCAAGGTGCCAAGATCCTTGGCTATTATATTAATTTGGAGAGCAATACTGGTTATACCATATGTTGAGGACAAGAGTTTAAAAAAACACATAAGGCAATGCTGCACATTTTGCATTTAGTTTTAGCCCTTTTATCAGTACATCATTGGTTTGTAAGGATTAGTTCTTCCTGTCACGATATCATATTAAGGAGTAATTGGACAGTAACACATAGCTTGCAATAATTGGCAAATATAGTTAGCAATAGGCCTAGATTTATGGCTCGGAGATCAGAGAAGTATAAGTCAAAAAGGGGGGCCAGTGTTGTAGCATGAGGTATACTGCTAGTTAGCTTTCTAGTTTCTGTGGAGGCACCTGACACTTATGTGGGTTCTGTCTTTAAGCCAGTTTGCCATCCACCACACCATGTAAGTGTCTACATTTAGGTTGCTTAGTTTACTTATAATACCAGTATGGGGAATGGTGGGTTAGTCCAAAAAAAAGACAATATGCATTGAAATCCATTGCTAGATTTTTCAAATGACGCAAACACTGTCTACTGGCACATTTGTGATAGTAACTGGAATCAAAGGATTTTTAAAGCCTGTGTGAGGATTTGTCTTCTGACAGTCAAGGTGTCCAGCACAGAAATGAGCCACTTCTTTCATTATTCCTAATCCAGTCCTAGGTCCCCTCCTAGTATATAACTAAGTTTCTGAATAATTTTGGCAATAATAGCCAACATACTACTTTCTTTCTATCAGTATTCTCAACATTGAATCATTTTATAACTCAAAGTATGGCAAACAAGTAGGAACATATTGTTCAGCTTCTTCCCCTACTACTCTAACTATATTTTTTTCTTGCTCTGCACAAAGTATAATCCTTCAATTGTTTAAACATTCAGTTTTATCTGGCTTACCTGGGAGGCAGACAGCTCTGGAATTTTCTTAGGTACAGCTTGCCTTGAGGTAGAAGGCAATGCCTCCTGTACTGTCAGCCCAAGCACTGGGGTCTCATTGTCTAACTGTACTGCTAAAACAGACAGCTCACACCAATATAATTTGGTGTCATTTGCTATCTCTACCTTATTCATTTTTCTCTTTCCTTTCCTTTATGAATCTGCTGCATAGAAGCCTCCTTACTCTGTTTAAGGTTACAGTATTAGGGCTCAAAAGGAATATTATTAGGAATATACTCAGGATATTTACTCTCTCAGCATCCATTACCTTCTATTTTTTTTTCTTTCCTTCTTTAGTTTGCTCTTCCCCATCTCAGTGTGAGCAAATGCCACAATCTCAATGTATTATTTTTTGTCTCCACATTACTCTATCTTTGCAAAGATTTACTTTTGCCCCTTACTTATTGTTATCTGTTACCTAGAATCTCCCTTTACTTGAGTTTTCTGTCTTAATACTGACAGTAATGGGTTTAGAACTATGAGCAGATACTGTTTGTTCCTGGTTTACCAGCCTAGCAATGTTTTTCTTATTGTTACATTTTTAGAATTCTGATTTATATTCCCTGCTCTGCAATACTCGCTGGTGTATACTGGCATACCTCTTTAAAAATAGTAGGTTCTTCCTCTTTTTGTATCCTTAGCTACATTCTTGTACCATTAGGACGTTTTAGCATTGTGCTTTTATCCTTAGCTAAATTATTGTACATTTAGAGCTTTCTAGCATAATGTATTGATCTTGGTTAGTGTTCTACACTGTTATGAATGCATTTAGTAGCTGCTTCTCCATTTTCCAGGTAAGGCAGAAGCATATCTGTAGACTAATTCATTTGCTGGCATCTTTCCTTATTATGAAAAATGCTCTTGCAAAACAATTATTTTTTATGTCTCCATAGATCTTTAAAGTGGGGAAAACATTTACACATTACCATGGCATGTATTAAATTATGAACTACAGTATAGTAAGCACTACTGTTTCAAACCCAGTTTGTATTTCCAGCAGAGAAATGGAATATTGTTTTTTATCTCCACGAGTGCAACCTACTTCAGCAGTTTTAATAAGGATTTTCTTTTTACAAACTTATCCACCCTTATATGCATAACCATACGGCCTCTTTATTCATCCTTCCATCTCTCTGCCATCAATTAATGCATTAAACATAATTAACTTTGTAGTAGAACAATAGCAGAAAGCTGACTCAACTATTCTGGCAAACAGTTTATCACATTCCACAAGCTCAGTAACATTAGGTTCATAGGTAGGTACTAGGCTATCAGCCCTAGGGCCTGTACAAGCCCAGCTAAAAAGGTACCCTGGCTTTTGCCACCCAAGAAAATTATTTTCCTGTGCCACTGTCGAGCAGAGCCACAGAGGTGATCCCCAGGGTGAATTTCCTATTTCCCATCCAATCATCAAGATTTTTCTTGAAGAGTGCTAATGAGGAGCTTTGTTTGATATAGGTTCATAAAATAAATGGACTCTGCAAGGCTTAAACCCAGGACGCTGCATATCACAGCCAACGTGATTTTCCACTAAGCCATGGCGGATATGTGTTTTCACTGGTTACTGTTTTCAAATATGGAACAGTGTTATTATTTATTTATTTATTTTACATTTGTTGACCAAGATAGTCTGACTGGATACATGTCCAGTTTCAGCAGAGGCCCGGGAAGAAAAGCTCCAAACTTACAAAGAGATAAGACAAGCAAGTTACAGTATATGCACAAACATATTGTATTAACATACAAGTTACAGTCTCACATTTCAAGCCTATGAATAATACAGTTTATATTCAGAAATATATACAAATATGTTACAGTTTCTCTTATCAAACCTATACGTGCAGCTTATATACAGAGTATCTGCAAAGATATTACAGTTTCTCTTTTCAAGCTATTTAGTGTAAGAGGACAGTCACTGTGAATAAAAAATTGCAGAGATATGGAAGTAGATGAGGCTTTAATCAGGGTTAAAGCAAAGACATAACCAGTGAGTTTTAAAATACTGAGTTAGATTTTTTTTGAACTGATTAACAGATGGGTTCAGAGTAAGGTCAGATGGGAGCGAATTCTAGGTTTTGCCTACTGAATTTGCAAACAAAGATTCTCCAGATAGGTTGCTAGCTTTAAAAGACTGAACCAAAAGTTTTGTAGTGGAACAACATGGCCTATCATTTTTGTAGGGATGGATAATGTTTTTAAGGGAGGGTGTTTTTTCTGTATGGTTAATAACCTTGAATGCTACAGTAAGTTGATTATATTGAATTAGCCTGGGGAGTTCTAGCCATCCTAAGAGTTTTAGGTTTTGACAGTGGTGTGTCCTGTTGAGTTCCTGTGGCAAACTTGGCAATTTGATTGTAGCAGCTAGAGAGTTTGCTGAGATCAGTTTTGTTCAGGTTAGTGAGTATTGGTGAGGCATAGAGTAAAGGTGAAAGCAGATGGTTACGGGCAATGGCAGTCCTAGCTAGAGGGGTGAGAAAAGGTTTGTTTTTGTATACAGAGCCAAGTTTTTTTATTAACGGTTTTAATAGTTTGGTTTACATGCATATCATATTTGAGGTTGTTGCCTATTATAACACCCAGGAGTTTGGTATACATATCTGGTGAGATAATGATCCCATTCTTAGACGTTATAGTAAACGAAGGTTGAGAGGATTTGCGAGTAGGGGAGAAGAGCAATAGTTTTGTTTTATTAGGGTTTAATATCAGCTGTTGATTAGAGATCCAGTTTTCCACTGTATTAAAGGTTTTCTGGGTTAAACTAAGGAGCTCTGTAGGGGTAGAGACTGAGCAAATCAGGGTGGAGTCATCAGCATATTGTATACAGGTTGCATCTGGGATTACAGTGTGGAGGCCATTGATAAAGAGGGAGAAAAGAAGGGGACCTAATATGGAGCCTTGAGGGACACCAATGTTAACAGGGAGAAGGGTGGAGAGTTTGTCCTGCCAAAGGACAGCCTGCTGTCTTCCACTAAGATAAGATTGAAGCCATTGTATGGCATGGTTGTTTAGGAATATTATATTTAGGGTAAGTAAGAGTAGCTGGTGGTTAACCACGTTGAAGGCCTTGGAAAGATCGAGAAACAGGGCAGAAGATAGTTTGTTGTTGTTACGGCTGGAAATTATGACTTTAGAAAAGGAGAGGAGGGCTGAGATGGTACTGTCCTGTGGTCTAAATCCATGATGGGAGTTGGCCAGAAGATTATGTTGAATAAGGTAGTGTAAGAGTTGTTTATGGATACACCTTTTCATAATTTTAGCCAGAGGGGAAAGGATAGCTATTGGTCTATAGTTTGACAGCTCAGTGAAGCTGCCTCCTTTGTGGAGTGGTATGACATGTGATATTTTCCAGATAGAGGGGATAGAGGCTTCAGTTGTGGTTCTGTTTATCAAAATAGAGCCAGGGTATGCTATAACATCAGTAGCTTTTTGCAGGTAGTCTGCAGGGAGGAGGTCAGCTGAAATGGTGGTTGGTTTGAATTTTTTAATTAGGGCTCTAATTAAGTGAAGTCGGAAATTTTGGGAAGCTAAAGGAAAGAATGGCACTGGGTTTAGGGGTTTCTAGCTATGGGACCTCTTCTCCCACATAAGAAATAAAATAGGTCTACAGCTGTAGACTTATCTGTAAACAGAATAAGTCTACAGCTGATAACCTTCTGTTTGCTAACGTAGTTTGGACTCTTCATCTTTCACATAATTCCATTGTATAACAATTGTTCAACAAGAAAAATTAATTTTAGATGATACACTTGAAGGCTGTTTTATCAACAGAAGTCTTGTTGTTTGACCTTTGATTCATGTCACAAGTTAGATGCAAATTAGTTTGTTCTAACAAAATGTTTACTAGCAACTCATTGTTTTCCAGTAATGATTTTATACACGATTTATAAGGTTCATGGCATATTTTACATATGAAATAGCGATGTTCCTTTAGTACATACTGAAACTCAAGCCCCATAAGACAAGACACTATGTTAAAAATACAAATGGCGATGATGGTAAATCTGAAGGATGTATTATTGACTTTTTAAAATTAGAGAGTTTTTCAGGTGAAATCTATTTTGAGTAATTTACTGTACACACAAGTCTCACGAAAGCAGGCATGAGCAATAATTTACAACCCATTAAGTTTAACTTCAGAATTTTTGGTTAGGTGGATTTTTGTACTAGAAAAAGCTAAATAAAAAAGATTTGAGCCACGTAAAGGTGGGCTGGGGAACTGATCTTTTGATGGGTCTGAATAAGTTTATGTGAAAGCACTTTTTAGAAAATGATATGAACCAACTACCTTAGACTAGTGTAATAAAACATAAAGGATAACATGAATTAAGCAAAAAATAAGAATAAAAGAAACTGCACTGTGATAGTGAATGTCATGTTAGTTTTTACCTACAATATTTTTTTTTTACTAAAATGGAAATATTTGCACTTTTGATTTTCAGGTAAATTAATTTCTAAGGGTAAGGACAGTAGTCTAGACAGCCAAGGGCTTATAGGCAAATGAAGGCCACCAACTGTAAACTGTATTCCTCCATACAATGACCTGCTTTAGCCAACAGCATGTGAGCTCTAGCCTCCCCTAGTTAACATCTCCCGTTACTCACATGTACTTAAAGGCAAACTCATTTTAACTTGCATTAAAAATCTGTACAAGTGCTCATCTATCAACTAATAAAGATTTTTGAAAAAAAAACAGCCTCTACTTTTTTTTTTTTTTTTGTGGAGAATAGGATTCACCACTAAGGAGTAACTAAGGTTCATTAAATTCCGCTAACAGTTTCTAGCTATCCCTCTGAGACATATTCAGTTAGTCCTAAATCATCACTGGGTTACATAGGAAATATATCCAGGAAACATAAATTTTAACAAATATATATATATATATATATATATATATATATATATATATATATATATATAACTCTATATCACAAGATCGAGTCTTCGGAAAGTTCAACTCCATATGATTGAGAACAAAGCTGATAACACCAAAATAACAAAAGTCTACATTTTTAAGGGGGGAGCTTCTGTGCACTGCCCAACCGGGGGATGTGCCCCCCCACTCCCTTCAAATTATAAATATGAAGTCTGAGATCACATAACAGTGGGGAAAGGGTAAATTTCCTGATCCCCAGTGTACCACAATCTCCACACAAATGCCTCGACTTTTTGGAAAGTCGAATATAGGGTCTCAACCATATGAAGTTCAACCTTCCAAAGAGTTAATCTTCTGAAGGAGATCCATATATATATATATATATATATATATATATATATATATATATATATATATATATATGTATATATATAGATATGTATATACAGAAATTCAACAGTGATTGCAGCACAGGTAATAGAAGAAAACACACTGAACACATACAGCACACTCAGTCAAAACACATTAACTCACAAACGTACATACACACTCACACTCAAATGCCACACATACAGACTCATGCAGAACACACACCAATCCACAAAACTAAATCAGTCTTAGTGTTGCTTGCATGAGGCAAGCCCTCCATATAGTGGCTGTGCCCACAGACACCCATATAACTTTATACCAACTCATAGGTCCAACAACATTAGAGAAAAGGCATATTCCCATCCCTCCTGTACTGCAATCTCACCAATAGTGCACAACTGGCACCTACCAATTACGTGTACAACATGTTCAATAATAATTCCATTGCATCAACTGAAACACAGCTCAAAACATTCAACCAGCTATGTCTTTGCTCCTTTGAATGGAACCCATGCATATATAGATAGATCGATAGATAATATCTCTCTGGATAGATGCATAGATATTAATACGTAAATATCAGAAGGAGCAGGAGTTTGGTGAAAATTCTATATCGAATAGCAATTCATGAGATTTAATTTGTTACAGAACCTTCAGGTTCAGTGTGACTCGACTAGATAATGTCAAATGTTCTTGCAAAACAGAAACTATACCATCCTTTAAAAAATCTCAGTATGGTACTCTAAGCTCTTAGGACAGACACAATGCAGTCCTTTAAAAATCCCCAGTATGGTACTCTAAGCTCTTAAGCTAGTTTGTTCAAGAAATTACTGAGTAAATAAGATAAAGCATGAACATGTTATAAATCTCAACTATGTTGGTTGTTTGTGACTAATATAGTTAAAAGTCGGGAGTGTGAGTATTTGTTGAAGTATTAATGTTTGACAGAAGGTGGTGCAATGACTTTATGCAAATGGGAGGTATTGCACTTTCTCCAGTACTGTGGACCCATAGAGCTGGTATATATATATATATATATATATATATATATATATATATATATATATATATATATATATATATAAACTTAGGGCGTGTGCTTGTCTTCCTGCAAAAAAAAAAAAAAAAACAAAGCTTGAAAATATGTTCACTGAAAGTGGTTTTCAGTGATTTTTGCTCATACATTTGTCCTTGGAGAATAATCCTTTGATGAATAATCATGAATCCTAAAATTCAAAGACAGTTATCACTCTTTTCCATTATGTAATTCTAAGTCTTATAGCAGATATACTACTTGAAGGGCAGCTTTTTTAATGGTTGGAATGTGTCTGTTTTGTACCTTTTTTTTAGAAGTAGTCAGGAAAGGACAGCAAGAAATTTTGCGGAAGGTCATACAGTATCTCATGTTTAACAACAGTACTTCAAGCTCATTGCTGTTTCCCTAAGCTACAGAGCTTCCTTGCTTTAATACCATGGGTTCTGCATTTCTCAGAAATGACTAAACTCTGCATCTCGTGTGAGTCTTCTGACAGGCTACATGAATCTATTATAGTTAACAGAATAGCCTTGGAATCATTAGCAGATAGCAAACAGATGAGGCACATTGCAGTGATGGTAAGATTCTGCACAAATAACCTTGGCTGTACTTAAAAGAGTTACAATACCTTTTCTGGATCTGGCATTAATTGGGTAAACTAATAATGAATATCATGCATTGTGATTTAGCAGCATAGACCTTTAGTGTAGGAATCAGATAGCAGAATTCCACATGCAAAGAATATTTTTCCTAAACTTGGCTCACCTTCTTTTCTGAAATGTTTGTGGCTAAAGGCATGAATGTTCTGCAGACAGACATGCTTTGGGAGATTAACAGCAATAGTAAAACAAAAATGTGGACAATAGTAACATTGTACAACTTACAAGAAATGTGCAAGATGTGGAAGTCTTTGAAAATAGGGTACATGTCAAATGCCTCAGTGCTGCTAAAAATAAGTTGCATTTAGAAATTTAGAAATCTCATTGGGACTAGGTCACTGGGAAAGACCCACATTTTAATAAGACTGAAAAAAACTATTTTTATAATATTTCAAATTCACTTAAGCCTGACTTGTTACTCCATTGCCATAAAAGCAAAGAACTCTTACTTTTGAAATCTACTTCTGCACAAACTAGTAACATGATGGAAACTAAGATTTCTAGTTGAATTTTCTGACAACAATGGGTGAAATCTTGAATGGAATTATATAGAACGTACATTTACTAAACAACAAAATGTAGCAATTGTGCATTTCTGGAGGATGGAAAACTGCTTGCATTGGTTAGAAAAGCAGTGGACTACCAGAGCAGTTTTCTTTGTCCAGTTAGTGCCAGCATCTTTTTAAAATCTATGGATACAGAATTCTACACAGACATTTCTTAAGTGCCAAATAATGACTACTTTTATTTAGCTAGTTTTATCGATTTAAGTAGATAAATAATTATTATTTGGTCCATTCGTGTGATTGCTTCCTAAACTATATAACAATGTTCATTTCTAACAGGGATTCTGGAGAATAAAGATTCACTAGCCAGTAATATGAAAATGCAAACAGAATGAGATTAACACATTGTAAACGATTCATTGTATATATGGTAAATATGCAAGCAGAGGTGGATCATGGTCAGTCAGACTCTAGGCTAGGCAATGGACCAGGGCTCCCCCAACCATATCACTTTCCTTTTACGTAGCTGTCTGTCCCCACTTACCATAAAACAATGTTTAAATGTTTTAATGCCTGTAGTATTTTATTCTTTCAATTTACAATGCCAAGATTTTGATTTAATTGGAAAAATCTATTTAAAATTGTTAAGGAAAACACTGAAGGCCATTTGCTAACAAAAGTCCCTAGAATGAAAACAGTCAACATGTGCAAGAGCAAACTGCTATGCCCTTAAACTCAGGACTATTTAAAATGTACCTGAAAAGGCATTAAACTGAACATGCATGGCTAGTTTTTCATTTAATTTCTTGTCTGTCTGGATCAATGCTGCTACAGGGCAGTAAATAATCAGCTCCAACACAGATACACTACAGTACAACAATACCCAATCAACTGCACTTTATAAATAGGCAGCAAAACAAATAAATAAATACAAATAAAACAAAATTCATGTTTATTAGCCAGCATGAATTGCTACAACCTGTCACCAATCTCAGTCAGGAAAGCCAGGCACAAATGATCAAGAAGGTGCTGTAACTTGCCACTACAGGTGCAGCAGAGTGCAGGTGATCACTAGGGTGTACTAGTCAGGATAATACAAGCTGGATAAGTATTTGCTACTGTTTTCCATTACTGTGTTGTATATCCTTTAAAGCTGCTGCTCTTAGCACATACATTTCAAGATTTGTTAGGATTGTTTCAAAAATACAAGTTTAATGCAGACCACGCAAGGTAATATTAAGGAAATCTTAGCACTTAAATTACTGAAAATTAAAAATTACTGCAGTTCTAAATAGAGCCTTAAATTCAAAGTGTAAAATAAGTGCAGAAGCATTTATTTCTCAGATGCTATGGGGCTGTTATTCCTGTCAAATCTAGTAGTAAACTTCAAGGCAGGTTTGCCATGTCAAGCCAGAATTAACAGAATGGCAGCAATCTCAAACACTACATGTTTAAAGCAGATGTAACAGCTCACAGGCCAGTGAAAACTAGCACTGCTATGTTACCTACTCATAACATAAGCTAGAAACAACACCAGCAAAACTCCTACTCTTACCAATCGGGAACAAGCTAGCCCAGTTTCAGGTGTAAAATTCCCACAGTACAAAACAAAGCTTTAAAATCAGCCCTCCCGCACAGTGCTATATAAAATAAATGCAGAAGATCTACCGTTTTGCCAGTCAAATCTGGTAGCAGAGTTCAAAGCATGTTGATTGTGTTCATACTCAGAGTAAAAGAGCAAAGATATTCAATGACACAAGTTTAAAATGAATCACAGAACATGTGTGTAAATTAAAGCTGAACATTTCTAATAGTTCAAGCCAGAAATAACACCAGCAGCAGCTCCTGCTGTCACCAGGGGTGGAACAGCTGCTGCCATTTTAGATGCAAACTTACCACAAATCAGTACTAGTACACTGTAATGTATAAAATAAATGCAGGAAAGTTGACTTCCCAGATATAGGGGAATGATTTTCAAGTTAAGTCTGGTAGCAGAGTTTAAGGCAGGTCGGTCATGTTAAAGCGCAACACAATAGAATGGTAGCATTCACAAACAAACATTTAAAACAGATCACAACAGCACACAGGACAATGAAAAGTTAGCATTGTTGTATAACCACTAGTAATGCAAGTAGCATAAGCATACACTAGTTATACTGTAGGTGTTGTTAGACTAATCTGGTTTAGGGATCTGTATTCTACCACTACTCAGGCACATGGAATACTTTGTCTCTTACCTTTCAAAAACTAAAATAACAATGGCACTATCCATAGTGTCAAATAGAATATTACTGCACCTAGAAGGGAGTATCACAAGGATACTATAGTCATCAACCATCTGATTACTAAGAAGCTTCTTGGATGCGCTGCTACTTCATGCTGCAGAAATCATCATCATCATCACCATCATCATGCAACATTTTCAGGTCATATGAATATTTCATGATATTGCCAGAATGCCAGACAACAGATGAGGCTTTGCTTGCATGCATATTGCTAAAGTACCAGGTGAATCAGAAGCAGTCACCCATGAGAACTCTAAATGATATCACTCCTTGACTATGGGATATACTATAGCCAAGGGTTCACAGTGTGGGATCTGTGATGGCAATGTCAAGAACTCATTAGCCCACACACCATAGTAGTTCTAAAAACTTTGAGGTAGACAAGATCTATATCACACTTTTGTAACATTTCATCTTTAAAACCCTTGCTTCCTAATATACCCCACCAAACACTGTGATTTCCCATGCTTCTGCTTTACTTTTATCACTACATGGCTTGATCTAGCTGGGGAAACTGAAATCAAAAACACTGTTATTTAACATTCTCAGATCACTGTCTAGTCTACCATGAACTACTCTAGATACTGTACAGGTTCTGGTACCTCTCGAACTAGAATCTGTAGGCACGTGACTGGAAAGGACTTTCTTCTGGCTTTATTATGATGCCTGCATGTTGTATGTTTTTTGTTTCCTAGACTGTATGTTTATAATATATTCATACAGAAATCTTTTCTTCCTGTATAAATGGGCTACTCTCAAGTAGGCATTTCAGTCAAAAATATAAACAAATAAGTAAATAGTCTAAAATAAATCATCAATAAGCATGCAAAGCATCTTCACAGCATACATATTCCCACACTGGGCAAAGCAGTGTACTATAATAGGTACTGCACACACTGGTGAGGCAGTGCACTAGAACAAGTACTGACCACACTGCGGAAGGCAGTGCACTACAGCAGGTAAGGTCCAGGCTGGGTATGGTAGTGTACTGCAACAGGTACTCCCTACATTGAATGAGGCAGAGCACTACAACAGGTAAGGCCCACATTTGGCAAGGTAGTGCGCTATAAAAGGTACTGCAAACACAGGGCTAGACAGTGCACTAAATCAAATCCTGACCACACTGGGGGAGGCAGTACATTACAACCAGTACTACCCATATTGGATGAGGTACTGCACCAAAACCGATACTGCCCACATTGTACAAGGCAGTACACTACAAGTACTATCCATATTGGGTGAGGCAGTGCACTACAACAGGTACTGCCCACACTGAGCACAGTAGTGCATTGCAACAGGCACTGCCCACATTGTGTGAACGTACTGCCCTCAATGGGTGAGGCAGTATACTGTAAGACTTAATGTCCATATTGGACACAGCAGTGCACTACAACAGGTAATGACCATTTGTGCAAGGCATTACACTACAAGTACTGCCCATATTATGTCAGGCATTACACTACAAGCACTGTCCACATTATCTACAACAGTACTGCCCACACTGTGTGAGGTATTACACTACAAGTACTGCTCACATTGTGCAAGGCATTGCACAAGTACTGCCACTGCACTATAACAGGTACTGGACATATTGGGCAAGACAGTGAACTACAACAAGTACTGTCGACATTGGGCATGGCAGTGCATTACGATAGGTACAACCCACATTGGGTGAGGTAATGCATTATAACAGGTTCTGCACATACTGTGCATAGCAGTGTAGTGCCAATAGGTGCTGACCACATTGGATGAGGCAGTGCACAAGTGCTGCCCACACTCAACAAGGTAGGGCACTACAACAGGTACTGTCCACAGTAGGCACTGCAATGTACTACAACAGGTACAGCCCGCATTGGGTGAGGCAGTGCACTACAACAGGTACTGGACATATAGGGCAAGGCAATGAACTACAACAGGTACTGTCCACACCGGGCATGGCAATGCACTACAACAGGTATAGTTCCCATTGGGTGAAGTAACGCACTATAACAGGTGTTGTATGTACTGGGCACACCAGTGCAGTACCCATAGGTGCTGATTACATTGGATGACGGAGTGCACTACAACAGGTGCTACCCACACTGGGCACAGCAGTGCACAACAACAACTACTACCCACACTGGGAGAGGCAGTGCACTACATGTGCAGCATATATTGGCCACAGCAGTATACTGCAACAGTTACTGCCTATATAGTGTGAGGCAGTACACTGAAACAGATACTCCTGGCATTTTGGATTATGCAGTGCACTACAACAGATACTACCCACACTGCACACAGGCCAGGCACAAGTTGCCTCTTAGTAGCTTATATGATACAGAGTACAGTGACAGGGCTTTCAGTCTGTCCATATAGGTCATGGTTTGGAGGCCCTTTATCTGCCTAGTGAGAAACCTCTGTGGTCTCTCCTGTTGCTGCAGGTGTCTGGTGAGATACATGCAGAAGGGTGCATTGTACTCTATTAATGGTCTGATTAAGATCAACTAAAGTGGGGTTATAACATCCTTAGACCTGGATGGTATGCCTTTACTTATGAGATGTGCAATGTAGAAGGCTTTCCTTACCACCGTTGTAACCCGATGGTCAAAGTTCAGATTGCTGGTAAGTTCCCAGATCTTGCACCACTGAGTTTGAACTTACAGGGGGGTGTCAATATTGTAGTTAGTGGGGCATTCCTCTTTGCCAAATGGTATAATAGTGCATTTTTTTGTGTTTAGTTTTAGATTGTGACTTTGGCACCAGTCATTTGTTTGTGTTAGCCCCTCCTGTAATATGTTGACATCATTGGGAAACTCAGTGATTGCATCTAGTTTACAATCATCAGTGAACTTAGTAAGCTAAAGGCTGTCTACTTTAGCCTGGAACTCTGAGAAATAGATTCCAAATAGTAAAAGGGCTCAGTACAGATCCTTGCGGTACGCCACTGGTGACGGGTCTACTGGTAGAGGTGGAGTCAACAACTTTGACAATATGTGTTCTGTTGGTGAGCCATTTAGCTACCCATCTAGTGATGTAAGGGTTAACACGAGTGGGGAATTGTGTCAAAAGCTTTGGCTTTGGTGACTTTCTCAAAGAAGTCTACCAGGTTCAGTAAGCACAATCCACCCTTAATGAAACCATACTGGGTTGGGTCTAGAGTCTGAAGGTTGCCTATTTCCTTGTTGGTAAGATCTATGATGATCCTTTCCATTGCCTTGCAGATGAGGCTGGTTAGACTTATGGGTCTATAGTTTCCAGGGTTGGTTGATACCCCCCCCTTTATGCAAGGAGATTACTGTTGCTGTTCTTCACTCTACTGGTACAAAGCCAGTTCTCAGGCTATGGTTAAGGTGAATGGCAAGTGGATCAGCTAGGTTCTGTTTTATATTGCTTAGTAAGCAATGCAAATTGTTATCTGGTGCCATTGAGGCCATGTTTTAGGCCTTGAAGAGCACAAATATGACTTGATCTCTAGAAATACTAGGTAGACATCTGGTGTCAGGTATGCTTTGGGGTATGGCTGGTGGGGATAGGGGGGTGAAGTTTGCACCAAATCTGTCAGCTACCAGGTTGTCAATTTCCCCTGGTATAGTGTGAGTGGTACCATCTACTACCAATTCAGCACATAGCTATACACTCCTTTTTAGATTTTGGACATAGTTAAAGAATGCCTTATGATTGTCCTTGGCTAGGGATGCTACTTTAGCTTCATAATTAGTTTTAGAGGACTTTACAAGACTTCTGATTTGCTTGCCCAGTCTGTGGAGGGAATTCTTCTGCAGAGCCAGTTGTCTCTTATTCTTGAACATCACTTTCTTCCTTTTGTTATACAATCTGTTTATACTAGATGTCCACCAAGGGGGCTTTTTCAAGAGGGCCTGGTTTTAATCTAGTCAGGTACAGCCAAGTCTGTACAGTTGCTAAGGTGAGTTCTGTCTCAAGTGGATTTTGCTATGTTGAAAATGTTGGCATTTTGATATTGCCCAAAAAAGGCACTATAAGGGAGGCAAGCACCTTAGCAAGTATCCAAAAGCCTAGAGAAGACAGGTGCAGATCATCTCTGGCAAAGCAGCATGGCCTGTCGTCCATGTCTTCCCAGACTGACAAATACTGGATTCCCCTGGAATGACACCAGAAGCTAAGCCAATTGTTGAAGTCAATCATTTTTAGTTTATATTGAGGCATCATCCTGGATGAAGGTAGAATGTTGCTTAGGGCTCGAGTCATATCTGCCTGGGACACATAATCTGAAAGTTCAGTCACATCTCTCTTCATATAGTTCAGGGAGGTATGTCTCAAGTCATTCAACCCAACATGGACTATGACAGCGTCATAATGGTACTTGTTGAGTGACCTGAATGCATGTGTGATCTGATGGATCCTGAAACCCAATAAGCAGCTGACCGTGACCTTCTCCTTATCCAGCCTGGTGAGGGGGACATCTGTCTGTCTCACAGTGGAGTCTCCTATGACCAAGAGATTAGGTTTGGAGGTGATTTGCCTTAGGGGCTTATTTGGTGAAACACTCATATGTGTGTTATGTGCAGCGGTTTCTATACTTGAGGTATGTGCAGATAATTTGCATTTGGGAGGTCTCTAATCTTTTGGTAGGCTTCTACTGAGTACCTCCACATATTTGGGTTTATGTATTATGTTCTGAACTTGTCTGAAAGGTAAAGTACATGAGCTGACAACCTGTTTGATGTCTTGTTTTTTTGTTACATGAGAGGATTGTTTCCAAACTGTTAATGCAATTACATTTCTCACATTCTGTATTTGTTTCTTTCAGGACTAAGTGGTTGTCAGTATACATGAGACAAATACTACATTGCTCAGGATACCCAAGTCAATCAGGCTAGCCAGAGAAATGATGGAATAGTGACCATCTATAATGGCAGGTTTATACTGTAGTACTGTTGTGGAGTGGGTAAGTTAGGTCAGTTGGAAGTTATGTAGGAATAACAGAGGATCTTATTCTGCTGACGGTTTAGGGTGAAGGGCTGTGGCGATACTGCTCAGTGTGCAGTTGAGTTACCTGCAGAGCAACAGGGGACTTGGGAGTGTTCTACTGACAGACATCTAAGGAAAATTTAAGTTTCCAGGTATTTGCATCTATACAAGGCAGTGCTAACCCCTGTTGTGTGATGCGCAGCTACGTGCATGTGTGAGGCTTAAATACAGACGAAATTCTACAGTTTGAGGACAAACTGCCAATGGGAAAGCCCCAAACTGAGCCTTTCTCCAGCAATCCTGAACTCAGATGGAACCTGAGCTATACACTTCTGCCACAAGGGTGCAGAGAGGCCCTCTTAATGTAAGATGGCTGGTGTAGAGCACAGTGATATCAAACAGCCTAGATTCAGCAAGTCTGAATCTAGCCTATGTATATAATGCCGTAGTACAGAATTTCAAAATGCAGAAAAAATGCAGACACAATCAGCTGAAATAAAGCAGCAGTTCAAATAAATACAGTTAACAAAGTGCAATACAGGCTTTAAATATACTTATTTTTCAATTGTTTGCAGAGGATGCCTTGGATTTCAGTTAAGATGCACTTCAGATCTCTGGCTAAAGTCACCAGACTCTGAGCAGCTCCTGTTAACTGAGTGATAATCATTACAAAGACAATTTTCTGTGTATAGTCCAGTATTAGCAAAGTCAACAACAAAATTATTTACAAAACAACATATTCCCACTGTGTGTAATACTAGCAGAAGCTCTTGAATTAAGTCTTCCCACCTAACCCCAAAAACTTTAAGAACTTCTCTCAGGTAAATTACCCCCTATTAAGCAACGGCATAAATAATTTCCAAGTGCCGCAAAATCCAGAAAACACAGAAAACTATGCAGAGATGTACACAAAAGCCCTGTAAGACCACATAACCAACTACATAGAAATATCAGTGCCAGACTGAACCAAATTTAAGTCAAACCGCAAAAAACAAGCCACCCTGGTGGAACTCTGGCATTATTAGGTTATACAAAAAAGAAAGAAAATCCTGTTGAGAAATAAGAGGGAATGTACATAAGACAGCAAAAAGTCCCTCGTTAGTCTAAACAAGTGAATTAGGAAATTAGACAAGCCTCGGAAAGCAGACTTTGAGATAAAAATAGCCTCAAAACTAAGGATAACCATAAAGCATTTTTCTGTCATGTCCACAATCTTAAGTGCAATACCCAATGATGTGCGAAAATAGTTGTAGATGGCATCAGCTATACTCAGCTGGAAAATATATCAAATCTTCTGGCCGAGAAATTCAGCTCAAATTTCTCCTCCTTATCACCCCCAGTTCTCCCCCAAGAAATGGCCTCCACCACTCCACCGCCAATTATCACCAAAGAACAGGTTGCCAGTGCACTCTCTAAAGCTAAAAACACAGGTTTGATGTAGCATGATGGCATACCAGGTTGACTCTTAAACAGCTTAAATCAGGACTTATCGGGCCCATTAGAATCTCTATTTAACCACAGGTTCATAGGTGTTTACTAGGCTAATGACCACAAGGGCCTTTTTAAGCCTAGCCATGCATCCCAAATCTCTGACAAGTTCTGATACCCTTGGTAAGTGTAAGCATGGGCCTGGGAGATGAACCATTTACAGGTTACCTGTTTGCATTAGAGACATAGGTGCCAAACCAGGGATGAATTTCCGGTTTCCCATCCAAATGTCCAAGTTGCACTTCACATGGATGGGGAGCCTGTTCTATAGACGTGGTAATCTCTGGGATACATAGCTATCTCTCCAGCAGGTCATATTTATATCACAGGCAAGGATTAAGTCTTTAGAATGGAAGTTCTGCTACTGTTTGTTTTGTGGATATGCAGGAGGTCCATCAGAGTGGTTTCTGACAATGCCCTGTATGTCAGGCATATATCTCCCCTCAAAAGCCTGTAAGAGACAGAATACAGGGATAGGGCCTTGAGGTGGTCTGCATAGGACATATTACTTATGCCTTGTATTCATTTAGTGAGGAACCTCTGTGGACATTCCACTTGTTGGGTATGCCTGGTTAGGTACATACCAAAGGGTGCACTGCACTCAGTGATAGGTCTGATGAATGCCAAATACAGTGGAACAATGACTTCCTTGGACTTAGATCCCATACCTTTGGACTTATATCCCATACCTTTGTTTATAAGTTGCGCAACACAGAATGTTTTCCTCACCACTGTAGACACGTGATGATCAAAGGCTAGATTACTATCTATGTGTGTCCCTAAGTCCCTGACTACTGGGTCAGCTCTAAGGGGTGTGCTGTCAATATGATAGTTATCAGGGATGAATGACTTCCCAAATGATACTTTTATGCATTTTCTGGCATTTAGTTTTAGTCCTTGGCTCTGACACCCATTATTTGTCTGTATCAGCCCCTCCTGGAGAAGATTTTTGTCAGTGTGAGATTCAATGATAGCTCCTAATTTGCAATCATCTTCAAATTTAGTCAGCCAGAGACCACTGACATTGGTCTTGACTTTTGAGAAGTAAATGCCAAAAAGGAGCCATCCAAGGACTGATCCCTGAGGGACTCCACTTGTGACTGACCTCTTTGTAGAGGTGAACTCCCCAATTCTAACTTCCTGGGTCCTGTCTGTGAGCCAGTTGGCTAACTACCGGGTGACATACAGGTTTGTACCTAACCTCTTGAGTTTGTCAACAATGCCTGAGTATGGTATTGTGACAAATGCCCTGGCCAGGTCAAGGTAGGCAGTGTGAACAATTTTGCCCTCATCCATTGCTTTGGTGATCTTCTCAAAGAACGCCACCAGGTTGAGTAAGCATGATCTGCTTTTGATTAAACCAAATTGGGTTGGGTCCAGTGTCTGGAGGTTTACTATATATCTAGTGATCATCTCCATGATAATTCTTTCCATGGCTTTACATATAAGATTAGGGAGACTTATGGGTATGCAGTTTCTAGGGTCTGTAATGGCCCACCTTTGTGCAGAGGGATGGCTGTTGCCTTTCTCCATTTATAAGGTACAAAGCCTGTTTGGAGGCTACAGTTAAATAGTAATTCCAGAGGCCTCTGAACTGGCTTTGTCGCAATGGAAGAGGACAGCAACAGTCATCCCTCTGCATAAAAGGGGACCATCTACTGACCCAGGGAATTTACAGGCCCATATGTTTGACTAGTCTTATATTTAAGGCCATGAAAAGACTAATCAGGTACCTGATAAATAATCACATAGGAAACCTCTACCACTGGACCCAACCCAATTCAGGTTTGTCAAGGGCAGGTCATACCTACTGAATCTGTTGAATTTCTTTGAGAAAGTCACTAAGGCCATGGATAAGGGTAAACCAGTGCACACCACCTATCTTGACCTGATCAAGGCATTTAACACAATATCCCATTCAGGTGTTATAAATAAACTAACAAAACTAGGGATAAATCCCTTACATCACTAGACAGATAGCCAGCTGGCTCATGGACAGAACACATGGTTAAAGTAGATGACTCCAGATCCAGCAAGAGGCCAGTTACTACTGATGTGCCACAGGGCTCAGTGCTGGGACCACTCCAGTTCAGAATATATTACTATGAAGTCAAGGCTAACGTGGATGGCTGCTGGATGACAAAGTTTGCAGATGACTGCAAGCAGGGGGCAATCACTGAATCCCCATTGATGTAAATATCCTTCAGGAGGGTCTAGATCTGACAAAGTATTGGTGCCAGAACCATGGCCTAAAAATAAATGCAAAAAAAAGTGCATTATCATATCCTTTGATAAGTCAAATACCCCTGCAAATTACATCAATGGCACATCCCTAAGAGTAAACTCAGAGGTGAGAGATCTAGGTTCACAGATAGATAGTAGACTGAACCTTGACTACCATGTGCCCACAGTGGTGAGAATGTCCTTCTGTGTGACACAACTTGTAGTAAAGGTATGGCATCCAGATCCAAGGTAATTATAGCCACACTGTACCTAGCCTTCATTAGACCAATAATTGAGTACAATGCATAATTTGGCATGTACTTCACTAAGCTCTTACAGCAGTATCCTCACAAAGAAAATACAGTGTGTAAACAACATAACCTATGTGGATAGACTAAAAGCCCTACCCCTTAACTCCCTCTCCTACTTTCTATTAAGGGGTAACCTATGCCTGAACTATAAGGCAATCACAAATCCAGCCCCGATGGAGCTGCTGCACATCCACAAGTCAAACAGCACGAGGGTCACCCAATCTAGAGAGCTAACCATAGTCAGTGAGTGAAACAAAACATGCTGGAGAGACAGACACATGTCTCCAAGTTTGCCCTTTCTTTGGAACAGACTTTCTATTCACATTAAGTAAAGCCCTTCCCTGTCCCTCTCCAAATGCAGTTTGGATCAATGGATGGGGAATCGCAAAATAACACCTGGGACCCTTATGGACATGGGCAATCTGTAAGATACTCAATGCATGTGCACAAATCCATGCCACCCACTTGCCCCTAGGGGGCATCTATTAGGTAAACTTGGGTTATATTGGCTAGTCTTGTAAGGGCTCTTAAGCCGCTAGCCTAGTAAACCCCTGTGAACCTATGAACCTATTAAACATGATGTGGATGTGCAGCCAAGAAATCACATTGCCAGTGTAGACCCTGCTGCTACACCCTCATGGGTTGCATTCACATACAGTGTAAAACCAACAGCACATTGTGTCTGTTGCTGTTATATGGCACATGCAGTAGTTATGGATGGCTGACTGAGTACCTCCTCTATCTACATGTGTATCTTACAGAAGATTTGTCTGTTTAGTTGAGTGCAAGGGTGTCCACATATGAATCTTACCCATGTGCAGTACTCATGTTGATAAGAGCAGGCATACATTATCACTGTCTATGCACCAATGCTAGTTACATAGGAATACAGCATAGGATCATAGGATCATAGGAAGTTAATAAGCTAATGGCCCTATGGTCCTTACAAGCCTAGCCAAGTTCTACCCTTATTACTATGATCAGGACCTAATGCCCATGTCTAAGAGGGATACAAGTGGAACCCCCCGGGGTGAATTTACAGTTACCCATCCAGTCGTCCAGATTGTGTTTGAAGAAGGCCAATGAGGTTCTTTTTTTGACATGAAGTGAGAGTCTGTTTCAAAGGTGTGGTAACCTCTGGGAGACAAATCTGTCCCTCTAGCAGGTTCTACTAATGTCACATACCAGGTTAAGGTCTTTACAGCAAGTAACCCATGTACCATTTGACTTGCGAATATGCAGCATTTCCAATAAAGTAGGGTCAGAGATTGCCTAATATGCAAGGCAGAGATTGACTCTGAGTAGTCTGCATGAAACAGAATAAAGTGACAGTGATTTCAGACAATCCACATAGGACAGATGCTGAAGATCTTGAGTTTTCCTTGTGAGGAAACTTTGTGGTTTCTCCAGTTGCTGTGGGTGTCTGGAAAGGTACATACCAAAAGTGGCACTGTACTCAATTATTGGCCTGATGAGGGAAGATAGTCTCAAAGAGCGAGGAAACCCCAAAGGGACAATCAGAAACTGACCACTCCTCTGAGTCCAAATCAGTAAACAGAGGGGAAAACCCTCTGTCTGTCCCTTCATTTTCCTATCCAAATACAGTGTCTTGAATCTCGTCAGGAAAAGAGGAATATTTTCTTTCTTCTACTAGAAAGCACTTAAGAGGGATCAATAGCCTGAATAAAACCCTGAGCCAGACTCAGTAAACTACTGATGTCTAATGAAGTAATATGAATGGCAGCAGCAGCACCTTCCCCAGGGAAGGGGCACAACATTCTGATAAAAGAGGGAATCCTTCCCTGTTCCCTCTCACAAGACTGACAAGAGTGGCACTCTCCCACCCACTACTAGAGAACCCCAACAGCCACAGAGGACCCGTGAAGAGTCATAATGTCTGTACATCTGGTGGGCAACTATGTCTCCAGGATCTGGAACTATTTTGTCACTCAGCATAACTGAAAAATCAACCAGCAATATTTCCTTAGTACATAAACATGTCAACTGAGACATCGCCTACTTCATGTGCCATGTGTCCATCACAGTGCCAAAGTCACATGGATCTCTCTATAGTCATCCAATCCATTGCAGAGTTCACATCCAATGATGATGTAGCTCACATGGCTACCAAGTGCCTTTGCCAATGCAGTGTAAGAGACAAAGGTATGCACAATGTGCCAGCCTAATAACAATCTGTCGTGTAAGATGACAGTTTATGACAAATTTGGAAATGGGTGATGGAAGATGCCTTTACATGCCTTACTTGTGACAGAGTCAAATCTATTTCTTTGAAGGCCATGTCCTGAAGCATAACAATCTAGCAATCACCTGTTGAATCTGCAAATTGTCTTACAGGTGGATATGTGGTATCAGACTGCATAGGTAGGTTCCCAAAAGCAATTCTACAGTGCCATGCTCAGGTAGGCAGTGAACCATAAAAAAATGATCTATGTAGGAAAAACCATCACAAACTCACAGGACTCCATATAAGAGACCCAAAACAACCACATTGTAGGCAGTGTTCACAACTGCAAGTCTATCTTCCTGTCTATCTGTTGCATGTAGGTAGTGTATCATATTCACTAGTGTATATTGTATGGTTTTCATTTGCTTACACAATAATTATCTATCATCCATGAAGATAGATCAGTACACACAAATAGGAACAGCAACTGCACACATGACAATGTCTGTACAAGATGCAGTATTCTACATACTTACATCTTTGGTATAATGCACCATGTCCAGTTTGACATATATGCATTGTATGGCCAGGCATGACAGAAAACTCACATCCATCACAGTTGTGTTGTTAACCTACACTTCAATGATGGCACCTATCAGAAATAGAAGTGTGACATACATACTTCCATTGCACAATTATATGTGCTTGGCAGACTATATATTGTAGTAGGTGTGCAATACACAGTGGGTGCCTAGCCATGCATACATGCTGCATATGCAGCAAGGTGAATACATATGCTGCTAGTAGTACTCCTGTCTCTAACAGCCCTGTGTTATGCAGGTCTATGTTAGTTCGTCAAAAACTGACTTCAGCAGACAGCCATTCATCAAACATAAATTAGCAAATAGATCTTTATCAAACATTCACATCAGCAAATGTTTTTATCAGGGCAATGAGTTACTTGGCCAGCATTTCCCTACTGTATTGCAATCTCGGAGTTGGTATTTATATATATATATATATATATATATATATATATATATATATATATATATATATATATATATATATATATATATATATGTGGGGAGTAGTGCGAGGGTGTAGGGGGTGTAGCATCCCCACCCCCACTTTGGTGGGTTTGATATACTGCGATATATGTGATGCTCAGTATGTTGGCCAAGTAACACACTGCCCTGGGAGAAATATTCACTGACGTGAACGTTCGATGAACGGCCATTCGCTGATTTATGTTCAGTGAATGGCCGAGATGTCAATCCTCAATGATTAGCCACAAAATCACACATTTTATGAGGAACAGACTAAAATTATGAGGCAAAAATATGGAAATTCTGCAAAAATCTGGACAGTTGTGCAGTATGGATTAGAGGACAAATAAGGAATAGCATATTCTGTAGAAGCTTGAAATATATTGCATAAATTTATCTTTGATTTGTTAAAAAAGTTTGTTCCTGTGTTAAAGTGGAAAAGAAGTGTTAAAAATAAACCAGTCTGCAGAAAAAAAGGAAATTGCTATATAAAAGATGGAAAATGTACAATAAGTGTAAAACTAAACATAACTAGTAGTAGTTTAGGAAACTATTTTTTTTAATTAAGGTAATTTTAATTCAGTTAGGCATGAAAGATGTAAATGTCCAATCACATTTGAAAAGGTGTTCTTTTTCTGAATATCTGGTGTCAATATGTATGGATTCCTAGGTCAATAATCACCTCCTTGGTTCAGTTTTTAGTGGTGTGTTGTCAATATGATAGTTGCAGGAGATGTAATACTTGGTGAAGGATACTATTTTATATATATATATATATATATATATATATATATATATATATATATATATATATATATATGGGTTCATATGAGTTGAACGACAGCTTGGAATATCGACGCTTGGAATATCGACCAAAAAAAACACGACAACACGAAGACAGACAAATCAAACAAGTGACACGGAGTAAGGTAAGGTGTGCGATGTTTGCGGTATGTGGGGATGGGGTGGCTTTAGTGAGTTAGGGTTAGGGCTCGGGTCAGGTAAGTGTGTAGTAGAGATATCTTTTGGGTTAGGGGTGGTTTAAGTGAGTTAGGTTAGGGTTAGGTGAGTGCGGACCTTAGGGTTAGGGTTGGTTGGGGGTGTCGATAGGTGTGTATGTAAGGTTTAGTGCTGGTTTGTTAGGAGTTTGGTTTGCTTGTGTTGTGTGTGTGGTGTTTGGAGTGGGGATTTGTTTTGTTTGTTAATTTTTGTTGTTGTGGTGTGGAGTGTATGAGGTGTTGTGCTTGTGAACTGTCGGTGGTTTAATTTGTCGGTGTTTTCGTTGTCGATGTTTTGGTGTCGATATTCCAAGCTGTCGTTCAACTCATATGAACCCATATATATATATATATATATATATATATATATATATATATATTTTTTTTTTTTTGGTATTTAGTTTTAAGCTATTGTTTGGGAAAGGCCCTCCTTGAAGGATCTTGGAATCTTCTGGAGAGTTTCTGATGGAACTTAGTTTGTACTTGTCTGCAGACTTGATCTGCCATAAGCCCTTAACATTACCATTGACCTCCGACAAGTAAATCCCAACGAAGAGTAGCTCGAGGACTGAACCCAGAGGTACACCTTTAATGAAAGGTATTTTGGAGGCAGTCAAGCCCCCACCCTAATTCCCCTTTATTTTATTTGTGAACCAGTTTACTATCCGAGTTACATAGGGATTTACATTTAGCTGGGTGAGTCGATCAGCTATTCTAGAGGGAGGGATAATGTTGCATGCTTTTGTGAGGTCCAGATAAGCGATACGTACTGAATTTCCCTCATTCATTTCTTATGTAACCTTCTCAAAGAAGTTAAGCAGCTTAAGTAGGCAGGATCTGCTCTTGACAAAACTGAATTGGCTCAGGCTGAGAGTTTGTAGGTTGTTGATGCCCTTACTTATTAATCCCACAATGATCCTTTCCATATCCTTGCAGATGAGGTTGGTCAGGCTGACTGGTCTCTAACTGTCAGGGTCCATTGATGTTCACCTTTGCGAAGGGGGATGACTGTTGCAGTCTTCCACTCATCAGGCAGAAGCCACATTTGGAGGCTGATATTAAATAGACTCTGTAGGGGGGGTTGAGTGGTCTTGTTTCAGGTTGACCAGTAGACTGCATGGTTATGTTATCTGGACAGTACTTAGAGGAGGCTAGGTGGATGTTGGCATGTGCTTTGGGACAAGGGGGGACTAGAGCTAAATTTGTCTAGTAGTAAATTAGCTATATCCTCTGGGTCAGAGTATGTGATATTCTTTTCAGTCTGTTTTGAGTATTATTTCTGAGGTTTCTAACATGGTTGTGAAAGATTTTATGGCTCCCTTTTGACATTTTTATCTATTGTCTTGCTTTGGTTGATGCGATCAGGGACCAGATTTCCTTACGTTTAGCAAGAGTGATTTAGCATTTGCAGAGTTACATTTATTTTTACATGTAATGAGATTTTTCCTTTCATTGCAGAGTCTGTTTACATTTGGGTTCAACCACAGGGGATTATTTCTGAATTTGGTGATGTATTTACTTTGGAAGGGGACAAATGCATCTCTGCATCTATTTACACGTGCATAGAATTCAGTCCTGAAGGATTTCACATTTTCAGAGGGGTAATCAGGGGGAAGTGAATGTTGAATTTAGTGAGGTCATTGCCCAGTTTTAGTAGATTAGCTTTAGCATCATCTCTGAATACTGAGTTATCGGAGGGTGTTTCCTACATTAGTCTCATGGTGAATGTGACAGATTTCTGGTCTTATTTAACTAGGGAGTAGGATATAACTGGTAGGGAAAAATGCTGTCCATGTTGGTGACAAACATGTTCATAGGTTCATAGATTAGTACTAAGCTAACTGCCCTTGTGAGCCATTGTAAGCCTAACCAATTACCCCTTGTGAGACTCAAACCCTGCATCTTGTGTTTGTAAGGCAAACACCTTAACCATTATGCCACCCTCCCAATCCTGTCTGAATGTCCAGGATTTTGTCTCCCCTAGTCGGGGTGCAGACTAAGTGGTCTAGTAAGTTTGTATTTATAAAGTCTGGGATATATAAGTCCCCCAGTTCATGCAAAGGTAGTTGAACTCCCTTAGCAGAATGGTGCTCGACTAAATGCTTAGGGACACCATACTAGCCAGGTAGGAAGTATGCATCAAGGGAGACATAGAGCCTAAAAGGCATCCTGCAGTTAGCTACAATGTGATTATGCAGTTTTGTCAATGGTAAATTAAACTTGGAGGAGTTCCAGGTCAATATCTTGTCTAATCAGTCTGGACATTCATTTTTTTTTTAATAAATATAGACCCTTCTGTCTTTTGTGCCTTCATCTAGTATGGAGGACCAGAACACATGCTCGATACTGAAGCCTTGCACTGATGGGGTGGTCTCAATACTCTTGAACCAGCTATCTGTGACAGTGCATATATCAATGCATTCTAGGTAAGGAATGTCTGTAGGGAGTGGACTTTTTTTTAAGATCCTAGTGCTGAACATCAATACCTTAGTGTTATCTGGATTCTGTTTTGTTACGGTAGAAGCTTTTGAAGCCTGACTTTTGTCTAAAAAAGGCACTGTGGGGTGGATAAGGTTTTTGTCAATATACAAAAGCCTTGAAAGGATAGGCTTCGCCCATCCCTGACAAAGCAGTTAGGACTGTCTACCATCTTCTCCCTGGCTACTATACATTGTACCCCCTTTGAATGGCACCAGAAATCAGGCCAGTTGTTGAAGTCAGTCATCTTTTGTTCATATTGCAGCATCATTCTTCATGAAGATAAAATGCTGCCCAGAGTTGGTCAATACCAATCACAGTTACATATTCTGACAGCTCTGTCATCTCTCTTCCAATAGTCCAGAAAGGTACATCTCATGTCATTTATTCCCACACATACTACGACTGTGTCATACATGTACTAGTAGTACAAGGACATGAGTACATGTAGGATACAGCAAATCTTGACCTCCAGTAGGCAGGTGACCATGACCCTCTCCTTATTCAGCCTGGTGAGTGATGCATAAGTGCATGATCTATGACTAGGATGTTGAGTTGTGTGGAGGTTTGCTTTAAAGGTTTTCAAGTTGAGACACTGTGAGTTACAGATGTATGCTGCTTGAGCTGAGTGTTTGTGAGGTTGCTGAGGTACTTGTTGTTATAGTTGCATTTGAAAGGTCTTTGTGGTTTAAGATGATTACTTTTAAGAGCCTCACCGTATGTGGGTGTATATGTTTGGTCTGTAATGTGTGTGGTAGTTATATTGTGGTGTTGTGTGTTATACACAGCCAGTTTGGTATTTGTAATGGCTGTATGCAAGAGCCTTGCTTCCAATGACATTGTATAACTATATCTCTTACACACTGTATCAGATTTTTTAAGTATTAGGTGGTTATAAGTAAATATGTGATAATTGCTGCATTATCTCAGCATGACCATTTCCACCAAACTAACTACACTGACAGCTGGAAAATGCAAATCCATGGTTCCAGATGTTTATTTGCATGGACCGCTAGGGGAGGGGTACCAATAAGGATTAGAAGTGTTTTACAAGGGTGCTATCTAGGTAAAAATGAAAATCTAACTCTAATCACAAAGAACAATGCTCCCGTGCTTGCAAGTCAGGGGTTCAGCATGTAACAGCAGAGTACTAAGTACTCAAGGGATTCAAGAGGTTACTTTTATAGGTAAAGTTAAGGTTCTAAGTGCCTATGTCCATATATGTACAACTAACCACCACACCTC
>NC_056735.1:1556221197-1556226197 GCF_019279795.1 Protopterus annectens
TGTGCATAATCAATTTGAACCACCTACAATGAATATTAGTGTTGGGATGCCTATATTTAAAGGCATTATACTATGCAATAAATGTTCTATATGCAAAAATGTGATCAATGGCTTTAAGTATATTAATGGACATCGGTTCTTGGTTAGGGGTAATTTTAATTGTAATACATGTGGGGTTATATATGCTCTTAGATGTAGTTGTAATAAATTTTACATTGGTGAAACGAGCAAAAGTTTTAAAGTTTGTTTTCAAGAACACCTAAGAGACATACAAAATGCTAGAATTGATAGCCCCGTTGGTAGTCATTTTTCTGAATTTCATAATTGTAACCCTAATTACATTATTGGTTGTGTTTTAGAAAAGTTTGAGGTATTTTTGGGGGAATTAGTGAATTTGGATGTTACGCTATGTAAAAAGGAACACTATATATTTTAAAGTTTAATACTTTGGAATCCTCCGGGTTAAATAAGGAATGTGACTGGAAGCATGTGATTTAATTTGATTTAACTTAATTGATTAATTGCAGTGGGTGTGACTTGTAATGTTTAGGTGTATATAATATTGATGCTTTTTATGTTATTTTACTCTGTGAAGGCAAAACTCTAATAAACTTTTAAACAATGAACAACAAACTTGCAGACAACAACACAAGGCCAAGCCAAACAATTCAGCTAAATTTCACTTTTATTTTCTGTTACTTTTCTCGCGTTTCAAGCGGAAAAACGTGAGACTCAGAAACTCCCCGCTTTTATACCAAGTGACAGGAAATGATGTATATTTGTAATTTTCACTTAATTTACCACATACTTTTTTTAAATAATAATAATCAATCAAAACTCTTTAACAAACATACAAACATACATACATAGATATTAATTAAAATTAAAAACACGCTTTTAAATGATATCTCATCTTTATCTACATTATCAATTCATAAAATATTTGTATAGCTGAGGCGGTAAGTAATAAAAGTTATTACTGTTCTTGTCTTGGTGGTATAGTTTTCACCTCTCTCTGCACAATGCTAAATAAATATAATAATAAATTGAAAAGAAAAATGAATATATATGTATGTTATGTTAATTTATTTTAATTTTTTAATAAAAATAAAATGATACATGAATACACAATTACCCTATCATCATCATAAATAATCCATAATATATTTTTTTTTTTTCTCTCATACAGATATTTCAAATTGAAAAGTGAATATCTTTACTTCATCTAAAAAACTAGCGGAATCTAATGAAGTATTAATACATATACATTGTTTTGTTTTGTTTTGTTTTTTTTTGTTTTTTTTTTTTTAGTAGTATACATTTCTGATAGAGTAGTCTGCAGTAAATTTTTAAAATTTGCCAACTCATTACACTCACTCAGTGCAATATTTTATATGCCATATTAACTATCCCTGTTTTAACATCAGCTTGTGTTCTCATTTCAACTAAACACCACCAGTGTGGGTTTTTCACTTAGGATCCCCTATTCCTTTCTTTTTGTCTATACGCTGATGTCAGTCATTGATATGGAATCGATTTCTAGCCTACAGTCCAAATGAATTCTTGGCCTCTGTCCATTCTGTTACCTTTCCCTCTCTCATTATGTGCTGTCACAGGCCCATAGTCACACAGACACTTTAGGAAGAAAACTCATTGATGGCAACAGAACAAAAGAGTAACAAAAGAAAGTCATATGGCATAAAGGATCATTTGTTAAATAAGATCATAATGGAGAATTGCAAAAAGTGGAATAATCTAATTATGGTATGGATAGATTACAAAAAAGCATTTGACAGCATCCCACATTCATAGCTAAAGGAGTACTTACAGATGTATAAGATACACTCTACCTTGATCAATTACATTACAGTGACCATGAAACAGTAGCAAATCACTTTGCAGCTAAGCCATGATAAAGGACAAATTATTATCCCAGGGATAAAAATTCAAAGGGGGATATTCCAGGGTGGCTCTTTGTCACCACTGCCCTTTTGTTTTGCCATTAAACTGTCTATTTAACAGATTAGGCCATGATTATACTTTGGCTCCCAGACAACATCAAAGTGTAAAGACTTATCATCTTCTTTTTGTGGATAATTTAAAACTATATAGTTCATCAGATGAGGAGCTGAATGCAGCACTGGAAGTGGTCAAAACTTTATGAGATGATATAAGAATATCATCTGGTCTTGATAAATGTGCAAATAAAGCAAATAACCAAAAATATCTACCAAATATATGCTAAAAATAACCATGGCTTACTGCAAATGCTTACTTTCAAAAAATCACTTTGAATAACATTTTTTTTTCAAATGTATAAATGTGTTATTATACTATATTACAAAAAGTGCAATATTGTGTTCTAAAGAAGTATATATTTTTGCCATAAAATAATTTAACATATCTATATGTTATATAATGTGTTTTTATACCTAAATGTGATATACATAAGCACATGTGACTGTTTTATAGGTATACCTAGAAACTGTACGGCAACAGGGTGTAATACAAAACTGTGCAGGGTGAATGAGCAGAATTAATGAATATTCATAAGGGTATGCTTTATTCATGAGAAGGTTAATTGATTGAGCATTCCCATTTGATCTTGACATTTTTAAAAATGTATTATATAGGGGGGAGCAACACACATTTCACTGTTCTGATGAAGTCTGCAGTTAGCAGATGAAAGCGCTTAACCTGTGTGTAAAACATTTTTAACCCTCAGGGGTTCATTTTTATTTGTTTTTTATTAAAAGTGATTTTTTTGAAAGTAAGCATTTGCAGTGAGCTACGATCCTTTTTAGCATATATTTGGTATATATTTTTGGTTATTTGGTCATATATATATGCTTACAACTTGGTATTTAACATTTAAAGCAAGAAAGCTGCAGCACCAAGAAAATATCAGTCTTAGACAGGAATGTGTTATAAAGGAACTTGAAAAGAAGGAGTGTACAAATATTTGAGAACTGATGAAGGATCAACAATAAAACATGAACAAATGTGAACAAACCTCAGTAAAGAATATTTTAGAAGACTAAAATTAATACTGAAAACAGCCCTGACCTCTAGGAACAAAGTCCAAGCTATAAATCAATTTGCTGCTCCATTTCTAACTTATAGTTTTGGGGTGATTGGTTTCCCCTAAAGGTATTCAATCAGTTGGACAGGAAAACAAGAAAAATGCTTCACACTTATCAAATGATACATTAAAATCCATGTATACCAAGATTATATATTTCTCATTCTGAAGGCGGTATGGGCCTCCTTGAAATTGATTACACATATAGATCTGTAATCATAAGAATGCATGCATATCTGCTGACCTCACCAGATCCAAACATAGTGAAAGTTTTGAACCTTGAAAAGAACAAATCTATGTTGATTTCCCTGCTTTAGTAGAAACATATCGGTATCAAGCAGGAAAGGAAACCAAACCAGACATAGACAAAAATCAGGCAACAACTGGATGTGAAAAAAAAAATCAAAAGAAAAATATAAGGAGAAGACTCAAATGAGAAGGAAAGAAATGTGCAAAATACATGAATATAATTGCAAGCACAGAAATCTCCTGTCACAACCTCATGTCAATCAGGATCTGATGTAGGAATGGCCAAGGAGAGTGAATTTAAGCCATAAGAGTTAATATTAGCAGCCTAGGACAGTGGACTACATACGCATTGCTTTACAAAGTCCATTGAACATGAGGGAGAAACTGATAAATGCAGGTTCTATAAAACAGAACCTAAAACAGTTCCACATCTTGTTGTTGGGTGTGATACACTAATGAAAGAGGGCCTGTATACTTCAAAACATAATAATGTGGCTAGTCTGTTGCTCTGGGGATTGTGTAAACATCACAATACTGCAGTAGCTAAGAAGCATTAGAAACCTGAGCCACAAAGCAATACAGAGAAATGAAGTTTATATCACATGGGATTTTATCCATTACCAACAGTTCAAACAGTAGATGTAAGAAAACCAGATTTAGTAGTCAATAAAAAGAAGACAAAAGTAGCATTGACCATTGCAATTGCTACATCCATTGATTACAGTATTCTACATACATTAAGACACAAAGTCATAAAATACCAGGATTGCCGGCATAAATGATGGCAATGTGGAAGAAGGATACCCAGACAGTTCCAATAGTAGTAGGAGCAATGGGTCTTATACAAAAGAATTTACAGCCTTATTTAGATATGCTATATATATTCCAGAAGGGGCCAGTTCTGGGCACATTGCAGGTGCTGTGAAGACCACTTCTGGCTAACATCAAAAATGAAACAATACTAATTTCATGCATTTAATCATACTTTGACTTAGGAATGTGGTCCATTCCCATCATGATATTAGAAACCTGTAGAAATTAAACTACAAAAATACATATAAAGTAGTATCAAAAAACTGAATGAAGCAACCCACTCGGGAACGTAAAAAGTCCAAATATTCAAAAAACAAATGACTAATTAGCAGAGCAACTCGAAGAATAAGCTTTATTGAAAATGGGTTAGCGCCTTTGTCTATCTGAAAAACATAAGACATCTTCAGAACCATAGAAACCATGCAAATGAGGCAAGAATATATAAAAACCTTAGCTAGTACACACCCACACTTTTAAAGCCTATCAAATAAAATGTAGCTAAAGTCTGCCAAACAGGTTAAAGGTACACTACACAATTTTCTGTAGGTTTTTAGTATTCCTGGATAATCCTTTTTCTCTGGTCACTGTTATCTGCAAGAATACTGCATGTCATTATTTTTCTTGCTTTTAGATGTGCAGCAGGTAAGGGTGATAAAGGATAATGAGGGAAACGTACTCACAAGCGAGGAGAGTGTGTTGAGCAGATGGAAAGAGTACTTTGCAGAGTTGATGAATGAAGAGAATGAGAGGGAGAGAAGGTTGGATGATGTGTGGATTTTGAATCATGACGTGCAGTGGATTAGCAAGGAGGAAGTAAGGATAGCTATGAGGAGGATGAAGAACGGAAAGGCTATTG